>NW_026779056.1:0-164568 GCF_030144855.1 Hypanus sabinus | reverse complement strand
GTTTGAAAATCTCCAGAACGCTAAAACATTAAACATCTCTTGAATACTCCAAGCTCCAAGTCATTTATCAATAAGGGTGTTTGTTTCAGGTTGTTTCACTGTAGGGGTGAGTGAAGCTCGCCATTCCTGTTCATGAACCTGATGCTTGTGATGTCACAACTGCTCCTAAACCTGAATTCAGCATGTGCTTTACAGTGATATTCTGGTGCTGCTGCAAATTATTTTCCGCTAATCTATTTCCGCTAATCTGTTCCGCTAATCTATAACAGTGATACTGTTTTTGTATCACTCTGTTGTTTTTAATCTAACGCTTTGATTCATTGTCTGACAGGAAGCCAAGCAGAGTTTCATTGTACATATGTATAATGGCAATAAAAGTCATTCAAATCAACTCAATGAAATCCCCGTTTAAAAGAAAAAAAAGAACAGGCCAAGAATTCAGCAACGTCCCGCTGAGCTGCACCCTTACTTCTTTCAGTCCTGAAAGGACAGGGAAATTAGTCAGGAACCCTTTCACTTCCCAGTACTTAAACCATCCTTTTAGTTCATAACCAGTGGCTCATCAGTGACTTCGCTTATTACCACGATGCAGATACTTCTTCCTGGTAATTGGCAATCGGTTCAACAGTGTCGAGACAGAGTGAAACAGTGTGAATATTCATCTCTCTCTCTCTCTCTCTCTCTCTCTCTCTCTCTCTCTCTCTCTCTCTCTCTCTCTCTCTCTCTCTCTCTCTCTCTCTCTCTCTCTCTCTCTCTCTCTCTCTCTCTCTCTCTCACACTCTCTCTCTCTCTCTCTCTCTCTCACTCTCTCTCTCTCTCTCTCTCTCTTCTCTCTCTCTCTCTCTCTCTCTCTCTCTCTCTCTCTCTCTCTCTCTCTCTCACTCTCTCTCTCTCTTTCCCCGACTCACTCCCCCCCCCGCCTTCTCTATTTTGTAGGCCACTCAGCCAGGAAATAAAGTAATAAAGTTTTCTAAAGATATTGTTCACAGAAAATAAATCTAAATGTAAATGCTGGGTTATACCGTTGGAATATAACCGCTGAAATCGATTGAAATCTGTCTACATGTCGTTATGTTGAAAGCAGAGGTTGGATGGTCCTTATGTTATAGCAAAGAGGTTGACCATCCATTGATTACAGAATGTTTCAATAGTTACGGGTAGAGGGCAAGAGAATGTGGTTAAGAAGGAATAATATATCTGTCATGAAGCCAGGAAAAACTTCCAGTGAGCGTCATTTCAATCCGAAAACGTCTTGTTAAAGAGAGAGCCCAGAAGAGAGTGGTCTTCTTACTCTTTCCGGCTGAACGCCTCAATGCTTCCCGTCTGTCATCGATTCTGTCATTGTTATTATTCTATTTAGAGTTTATTGAGTATCCCAGCACGGAAATTAATCTCGTGGTATATAGAAACGTATATGCACGGACGATCCCCCCACCCTAAACCCCCGGGTTTCCTTCGCTGCTTAAGTCCGGATAAAGTATTCTCCGTTCCTCCCAAACAAGTCTGATTGAGATGGCTCGATTCCAAAACAAACCTCGTCGGTTTTGCTGCTGTAAAATTTGCAACCCTGTTTCAAATGAGTGCCATGTAATCACAGACAGCATCCGATTAAAGTGATTATATTTATGAATCTTAACTAAGTGCTTAGTAAAGAGGAACAAAATAGCAAAGTCCATTCTAATTAACAGTTAAATATATGCACAAGTTGGAGCTAATCTTGAACTTCCTTGGCACTCGCTGCTGGTCCCACGGTCACAGTGAAAGCACACAAGACCTTACGAACGGCGCTAGAAATCCATCTCGAACAAACGGCTCTCACATCGGATTAAATTCAACGATCTGTTCTTCCGGCGTCTTCATTCCTCTTCTCCTGCCGCGCCAACAATAAAAGAAAAACAAGACCAAACTTGTTGTCCCCGGCCAAAAAGCTCCCCCGAAATCCAGCATACCAATTCGACAGCGCGCACTCGTTATCTTCAACAGTAACTCAGACAGGCTGACAGCACAACGGACTGCTCTGACCGCTCTGCTGAATGAAATACCTAAAACATGCCGGTAAATGTATGAGCATTGGCATTACATTGATAATTCTTCGAATTCTGAACTTGGAACAGAGTCACACACAAGATGCTGGGGAAACCCATCAGTCAGCATCTCTTGGCATAAATAAGCGCTCGACTTCGCGGGCCGAGCGCATTCATTCGGACTTGACAGCTGCAATCCACGTGTTCTTTCTATATAGTTTCGATCAGTTCCCTCTCATCACCGGCATTTGCAACTAATCAACGTGGTACTAAGCGTAAGCAAAAACTGATTTTAAAAATGTCCGTAACTCTCACGGATTTCAGTCCACAGGAACAAGTCCATAGTAAATAGGAACAGAATTAGGCCCATCGTGTCTGCTCAGTCACGGCTGAACAGTTACTTCACTCCACGCCGCCAGTCTCCGGCCTTCTCCCCGTAACGCTTAATACTGTGTCCAATCAACAACCAATAAATCTCTGCCTTAACTAAACCGAAGGGCATGGTATCCGCTGTAAATGCAAACAAATTCCCCAAATTCCCCACCCTCTGGCGAAAGAAAATTCACTGCCTCGCTGTTTTTAATGGACGCCTCTGTATTCTGAGCCTCTGCCCTCTTGACCGAGACACCCCAACCCTGGGAAGCATCCTTTCCACATCCACTCTGCCTCGGCTTTTCAAAATGCGAAACTTTGAAAGGTGATCCCACCTCATCCTTCTGAAGTTCCGGCAAGTACAGGCCCAGAGCACACAAACAGCACAAATATGCTAACCCTTCCATCGCTGGGATCGTGCTTGTGTTTTCTCGGGGCCCTCTCCAATGCCAGAAAATCTTTTGTTAGACGAGGATCCGAAAACTGTTCACAATCCTCGCGCTGAGGCGTCAGCACTGTCTCGTGAAGCTTCAGCATCGCATCACTGTTCCTATATACTAGACCTCTTGAAATGAATGTTGATATTAAAGTTTCCTGCCTTACCTCCAAGTTCACTTGCATTTTAACCCTTCAGGTGCTGGCAACAAGGTCTCCAAATTCCCATTGCACCGTAATTTAGTGGATTTTAAACACGATTAGAAAAAAAAATCTGCAAATATATTTCCACTAGCAAAGTGCATCGTCATGCACTTACCAACACTGTATTTTTCTCTTGTCACTTTCTTGCCAATTCTCCTAATCTGACCGAGGTTCTCTGCCAGCTTCGTCTTTCCTCAGCATTACCTGCTTGGACCATCTGCAAACTTGGCAACGAATTAATCTACTCCATATAATCTACGCTATCGTTGATATCGAGATTAAAAACAATGGTGGTCCATGCACCGACACGTTCGGAACACCAGCCGTCACCGGTAGCCAACCAGAAACTGATCATTTTTTTTTCTGCTCGCTTGCTCGTCCCGTTGTTTCTTGTAAGACCATCGACTCTTAATTTGGTAAGCAGCCTCATGTGTGGCACCTTGTAAAATGATTTCCTTTTTTCAAATTCCAAATTGACAACATCAACTATGCCTGCTTTATCTATCTTGCTCGTAGTTTCCTCAAGGAAATCTAGCAGGTTGGTCAGGCAGGGTTTAAACAATTTTCTGAGATAGGTGAGTCCCTTGGGCATGATGATAGCTGCGAAGGACACTGACAGAGACAGCAGAGGAACGTGCTTTCTCCTCCCTCGTTCTCTGTCAACTTATCCTTAACAACTGAATCCAAAATCTTCCAACCACGAAGGTCACGCTATCCCGTGTTTTACACCCTCTCTGCTGTCTTCCTCGTTTCCTAAAGAGTGAAGTGGCATTTGCAATTATTCTGACCTCTGGCACCATGCGAGAACCCAATGGTTCTAGTAAGATCATTGTCAATGCTTCCACAATCTCTACCGCTCACTCTTTAAGAACCCTAATGTGGAGTTCGTTTGGCCCGGGTGACTTATGTACTCTTTCGTCTTTCAGCTTTTTGAGCACCTTCTCTCTTGTAAGAATAACTGCACCCATTTCTGTTCCTTCACACACTACACCAACAGACAAACGGCTAGTATCTTCCATAGTGACGACTGATGGAAAATACTCATGACTTTTATCTGCCATCTGCTGGTGCTCTGCTTTAGACCTTCCAATTCCTCCGATACAACGTGTAGCTTGGGATATTCATATCAGAAATGCGACCATACTACAGCCACGATTCAGTGATGGCCGCAACATCCTACAATCTCACAGTCCGCAACGGTGACGTAGCTTTGCCTGTGTTAATTACGGTAAGGAAGTATGTGTGTGAGACTGGATTTCTGTGCTCGGTGTCAGATGTTGGAGGACATATCTGGACCGCTGTGTGGAGCTGCAGCTCGATAACTTTCGTAAGATCATGTAGAGCGAGGAGCCGACAGAAAGTGTCCGTCACACTGGGGCTACAGAAGACAGACAAGTGGGTCATAGTCAGGAGAGGGAAAGGGAAGACTAAGGTACTAGAGAATGCTCCTATTATGGTACCTGTTGTCAATAAGTACTCCTGCTTGAGTACTGGTGGGGTGGGGGACAGACAGGAAGTTGAGAAGCAGGGCTGCGAAGGTAATAATCTCGGAATTATTGCCTGAGCTGCGCGATAGTGAGTGTAGGAATAGAAAGAGGCGCAGGTTAAATGTGTGGCTAAGGGACTGGTGCAAGGGACGGGGATTCAAATTTCTTGGTCATTGGAACCTCTTTTGGGGCAGTTGTTGACTGTACAAAGGGGCGAGTCAAGATTGAATCACAAGGGGACCAATATCCTGGTGGGGCGGTTTGCTCAGGCTACTGGGGAGAGTTTCATCTAGAACTGTGGGCCGTCCGAACCGAACTGAAGAGACTGGAGAAGATGAGTTTGCCTCACAAATAGTGAAAGCTTATAGACAGTGCGAGAGGGAGGATAGGCTGGTGATAGGGAAGGGACGCGCTCAGACTGACGGTTTGAGATCTGTCTATTGTAACAGAAGGAGTACAGTGAACAAAGCGGATGAGCATAGAGCGTGGATCAGTTCGTGGAGCTATCATGTGGTGGCCATTACAGGGACATGAATGGCTCAGGGACACGGAAGGAACAAAACAGGAGGTGGCGTGGCACTGTTGATCAAAGCGATTATCACGGCTGCCGAAATGCTGGACGTCATGCTGCAATTGTCTACGGAGTCTCTGTGGGTGGAGCTTCGTTACATTAATGGTCAATAATTTCACTGGGTGTTTTTATGCGCCGCCCAATGGTCACAGGGATATCGAGGCGCAAATAGGGGAAGAACTACTGGATAGATGAAATCATAGCAGAGTTGTCCTAAAGTGTCGTAATTTTTCAAATATTGATTGTTTTCTCCCTAGAACAAGAGTTCAGTTTTGTGTGTTCTTGGCAAAATACGTAGATGAGCCTACAAGACACTGTACTTGATTTGGAATTGTGAAATGAATCTGGTCTGGTGTCAGATCTCCCGGTGGGAGAGCATTTTGTAGATAGCGAGCAATCTCTGTCTCCACAACGATAGCATTGGAGCGTGCTAGGAACAGACAACTTGAAAAACGTTTATTTGGAGTAATATTAATTCTGAGGCTATCTTGACGGAAATTGTAAGGCTTAAATTGGGGACGGATTTTCTCACGGAAATGTACGGAATAAATGTAACAAATGTTTAGCGTATATCTGTGTGAAGTTCTGTATAGGTACGTTGCAATGAGTCAGAAAAGTCGTGATAGTGTACAGGATCCGTGGTGTACATAGGCTGTAATAAATCTAGTCAAGTAGGAAAGAAAAAACTTACAAATGGTTCAGAGATCTAGGTGATTTGGGAAATCTAGAAGACTAGAAGGCAAAGAGGATGGAGCTTAAGATGGAAATTAGGAGGACAAAAACGGGGCATGTGAAGCCCCTGCCGGGCAGGATGAAGGGAAACCCCAATGTATTCCATGAGCATGTGAAGAGCAAATGGATTAGCGAAAAAGAATAGGGGCTATCACGTGTGACAATGGAACAGTGTGTATGGGACTGGGAAAAAGCAGAGGTACCTAAAGAATTATTATATTCAGTATTCACTATCGGAAAGGATTTTGGCGGTTGTGGTGATAACTTGCAGCAATCCGAAAATGTTGCGCATGCAGACATTAAGAAAGAGGATGTTCTGGAGCTTTTTGAAGCATAAAGTTCGATAAGTCGCGAGGAGCGGATGAGGTGTACCCCAGGCTACTGTGGCAAGCGGGGAAGGAGATTCCGAGCCTCTGGCGATGATCTTTGCATCATCAATGGGGACGGGAGATGTTCCGCTGGAATAGAGGGTTACGAATGTTGTTCCTTTATTCAAGAAAGGGAGTAGAGTTAGCCCAGGAAATTAAAGGTCACTGAGTCTTAGCTCTCTGGTTGGTCAGTTGATTTAGTGGATCCTGAGAAGAAGCATTTAGGATCATTTGGAGAGTTATAACATGATTAGGAATAGTCAGCATGTCTTTGTTAAGGGCAGGTCGTGCCCGACGAGTCTGATTGTTTTTTTTTCAGGATGTGACTAAACATTTAGAAGGAGAATAGGGCTTTTCTACTCGAGCGAAGCAGGGTGAGAGTTGACATTGTAGAGCTGTATAAGATGATGAGAGGCATTGATAATATGGAGAGTCAGTGGCTTTATCCCGGGTTGAAATGGCTATAATGGGAGCGCCTGCTTTAAGCTGCTGGAAGGAGGTACAGAGGAGACGTCAGGTTACGTTGTCCACACAGAGATCGGTGAGTGAGTGGAATGGGCTGCCGGTGACGGCGGTGAAGGCGGATACGATAGGGTCTTTTAAGAGACTGCTGGATAGGCAGATGCAGCTTCAAAATAGAGGCCTATCGGTAAGACTAAGTAATTAATAAAGTAAGTAAATGCTCGGCACAGCAATTGTGGTCCGAAGTTCCTGTAATGTGCAGTAGATTTTCAATGCTTCTATAATCGTTAGCTAATATTTGCTGTTCAAATGAGCATATCTTTCCATTTTCCTCAGAGATACGTGTCTGTCTCGGCTGCTCGTAAAGGCCACTTATCCTTATGCGTCGAACACCACAACATGAAGTGCATCCCATGTACCCATTACTCTCTGCGTAAACGTCTTGCTCTTTAGAGTGAATTGGAAGCTACCGCGTGAAAACTGTCCCGCACTTTGTGTATATTTGTAAATAAATGTTTTTTTTTGTGTCATCTGCAAGATTATTAATCATCCTCTTTTCAGACATCCGATTCAGTTCTATATATCACAAACCCCAGAAGGACTCACTGTCGGACATTAACTATGGACTCTACCTTATGAGTTGTGATTAAAATGCGATCCCTGGCTTCCAACATAAAATCACTGCGTTACAGTCTGCCATCTGCTGGCGGCAGACAAACCTACGTTAGAACTTCACAATAGGTGACGGTGAATCAAAATCGTGGAAAAAAAAACATCTACGATTTCTTCCCTGCCGTCCATTACCGCGGTATGAAATTTTTATTCTTGCCGGTGAGTGAATCAGACAGCCCAGTCACTGAATTACCTGTCCACGACCAGATGTTTCGACTATTATATACCCCCTGGGTTCATATTTCTTTGGACTGTCACTTTAAAACGCCGGGAGAAAGACACTGACTTCAGATGAGTATCTGAAGTCAGTCTCTTTCTCCCGGCGTGGATTACTGCTGACTATGAAAATTCCTCTGTTGCTGTGATGTGAGAGAAACGATATTAGATGAACAATGAATGTTCTCTTACTTTTTTTTATTCTGCGGCTTGTTTTAGAATACACAAGGACACAAAGACACACAGTCAGAGTCAAGATGGATTCGGTCAATGGAAGACACCAGTGAGTCGGCCGCTGCTTTAAAATTTCAGTCGCCGAAATGGGTGATTTGAGCTCGATCCAGTGTATTGCTGAATGACTCTCACAAGTTGTTGCAACTAGTATAAGTTTACGGAGAGGAGGGGAGGGGAAAGTTTGAAACAGAAGAAACCTCGTTACAAAGAGATCTCTGTTTGGACTCTGTGTTCCAGTAGCCTGTGAGGGTGAGTTTATTTTCATTCGGATACGAAAGTGTTGTTGCCAAAGAGGTAATCAGCTTGAGTGGGTTCACCAGTGAGGGGAAAAGCTTTGTGAATACCACGTGTGTGTTTACCCCTTGTCTGGGTCTAGTAGTTCACTGAGGAATGGCATCCCTGTGGCAAAGCACTGCTGGAGTTTTTTCGTAGGTCGTGGAACTGGATAAGTGGTAATCACGTTGTGTGTGATTGGGGTAACCTTGTGGAATTTACCGGTGTGTCGACTATTGCCTGTGTGGTGGTTCACTTGACGATGCTCCCCCTTGTGATAAGCTGCTGTTAGTGATGTTTCGTGTAAATATTCAGAGGACAACGGGAAGATCGACGGCACCTCCTTGTTTGGATGAAAAACATCGCTCTTTCACTTCAAATTTGAGCTAAACAAAAAATTCTTACATACCATCGTAAGAATGCAATTCCTGCCAGCTGAGCTTGAATGGGTTTGGTAACTGTATATTTTACACACCTATATATGCATAACCCTTGGCTTCCCCGGTTTAAGTTACTATATTACGTAGTTACGAATAAAATAGTGATTGTTAACAACAAAACCAGACTCCGGTTGTGTTCTATTGTTGCTGAAACTTTTACAGTGTTGTGTTCTCGTAGGAGGTACGTTCCCCAGGGTTGCGTGCACGTTAGAGGTATTTTTCCACTGTTGCCGGTGCGTAACACGACCAAGCTGAACAGTCTTCTAATACTTCAGCAGAAACCATCATTTGCTCACTCCATTTTCTCTATATTCTTTAAAAACAGTTCCTATTCTCGAATTTCTCTTCCGTTCGAGACCGAACCGTCGTATTACTATAACAGTTGTCATTTCTCCTGCCACATTTCTAACTGGACTGTTACCAAGCTCCCTCAACATCGACAATTCCACCACTTTTGTGTCGTCTGCAAGAGTATTTTTCAGTCACGCCGACTTTCATCCAAGTCAAACGCCAGAACATTTCCAACAATTGTATCAAGTAGAATGGCTGCCACTCTCTGCTGCAAATGGATCGAACGAACTGACTCCCATAGCCGTCTGTGGCGAGGAATTCTCATATTCACTAGCCTCGGACGAAACAGATTTCTATCCACCTCTGTCCAAAGTGATGTCTTGTAAATCCTCATGTTCTAGTTTCAGACTAAACCACTACAGTAGCTATGCTGTCCACGTCCACGAAATGTCGGCGTTTCAATATTCGATGGGTTTCAGTGCGATTCCCTTCATTCACCTGAACCTTTCAGGTACATTATAGTCACTACTATTTAATAATGGATCCGATTATCTCCTTAGTAGATACATCGATTCCATGTCCATTTCTGCGCCTGGAAATGATATCGATTAAAATAGTTGTTTTTAGAGAATATTTCATTCAGAATCTGTGTTAATAATCTTGATTCCCCTCCACACAGTGAACGTGGTGACAATCTTCATCCTGTCGCGGCGGCAGTGCGATCTCTCCAAAGGCGTCACAAGGTACCTGGTTACCATGGTAGCAGCGGAACTGCTAGTCTTTCCCTTCGAACTGGTTTTGAGAAAGATTCCGATTATGTACAACTGGAGTTTTTGTGTTCCCGTGTGTAATATTCACGCCGTCATAATCTACGCTGCCACAGACTGTTCTGTCTGGTTCACCGTCGCTTTCACCTTTGATCGATGAGTGACCGTTTGTTTTCCGCAGCTGAAACTAAATTACTGCTCCGGGAGAGCGGCGGCTCTGGTTCTGGGGACAGCGTCTGGGCTGAGCTGCTTAAAGAACATTTTCTGGTACTTTATGCTCGTTGGGAAATATTCGACTTTAATTATGTCCTTGCACTGCCTGGATAGTGGCCGTTTGTTTTCCGCACTTCAGTTGGTAACATTGCAAGCGATTCATTTTTTCCTCACCCCAACATTCCCCTTTGTTTTGATTCTCCTGTTCTACTGTTTAACCATTATGCATGTCTTAGTGGCCAGCCGACCCGGAGATGAAGAACAGCAGACAATCCCTGCTGTTACTGCTGGTGATGTCGGGGAATCTCTTCCTGCTGTGGGCGCTGCTGACGGTGTATTCCGTCTGGGATCTCCTGTATATTTGTTTTAAAGCAGAACCCCCCGAATACTCTGCTGGAACTGGGCTACATTTCTCAGCTGCTGAGATGCCGCACAAACACGGCCCTTCATGCCGTGGCCCAGACCAAGTTCAGGCTACAGTTCAAAAAGACGGAGAAACCTCCCTTGCAGCGGATTTCTTTGGAGATCTGTCGGACCCCTGGAGATTAAGTTAATAACTCGCACTCGTAAATGGCTCATTCAATCGTTCGACCCTAGTATCAATCCCCATAGCTAAGCATCTTGGAAATTAAAGAAATTCCAGCACTCCCTCCACCTGGCCCTAACTGGACAGAAAAGACACGTACTTTCAAATGCTGCTCAGAGACTTCAGGTCAGCATTCAACACAATCCTCCTTCAGAAAATGATTTTAAATCGGAACCTACTGAGCCTGAACACCTCCTTCTGCAACTGTATTATAGACTTATAGACTTCGTGTCTGGGAGTCGGAATCGGACGCAGCATCTCCAATACTATTACACTGAGCAAGAAGGCCCCACAAGGCTGTGTTCTCAGCCCACTGCTGTTCACTCTGCTGACCCACGGCGGTGCTGCAACACACAGATCGAACCACATCTTCAAGTTCGTCAACGACCCGACGGTGGTGGGTCTCATCAGCAACAACGACGATTCAGTGTATAGAGAAGGAGGTGCAGCGGAAAACGGGCGAATGCAGACCGAACATCCTGAACAATACAAATGAGAAGGCTGTTAACTTCAGGAGAGCATGGACAGACCACTCTCTGTTGAACATCGACGGCTCCTCGGCAGAGATCGTTAAAAGCACCAAATTTATTGGTGTTCAATTGGCGGAGAATCTTACCTGGTCCCTCAACATAGAAAAAAAAACTAAAAAACGCACAACAGCGTCTCTACTTTCTGCGAAGGCTGAGGCAAGTCCATCTTCCACCCCCATCCGCATCACATTCTACAGGGGTTGTACTGAGAACATCCTGAGCAGCTGCATCACTGCCGGTTTCGGAAATTGCACCATCTCGGATCGTAAGACACTGCAGCAGACAATGAGGTCTGCTCAGAATATCATCGGGGTCTCTTTTCCCACCATTACAGACAATTGCAACACGCGCTGCACCCGCAAAGGAAACAACATTATTCCCCACGCACCTCCCATACAAACTCTTCTCCCTCATGTCATCTGGCAAAAGGCACCGAAGCATTCGGGCTGTCACGACCAGAGTGCGTAACAGTTTCTACTCCAAAGCCGTCAGACTCTTCAATACCCAGAGTCTGGACTGACACCACTTCCTGCTCTCTACTGTGCCTATTGTCCTGTATTTTATTTACTGTACTGCTTGCATTTTTTGTTCACTTTATGAAGTCCTGGGAGGGTTTGTAGTCTAGAATAGTTTTTTTTGTGCTGTTTAACATAGTTCATTGTTTCATGTAGACCAATGGTATGAAAAACGTTTGGTTTTTACTGTGGACTGTACCAGGAGTTATGGTCGAAATGACAATAAAAACTGACTTGACTTGGCTTGACTTGACTTAACCTTTAGTGGTGATCCTATCTGTCGAATAGTATATTCGGTATGTGTGGCAGGTGATTGCAGGGGAAAGGGCACATGATTTCTATTTATTTACTGATTCCCTCGTAGCTTGGGCTTTCTCCTTCTCCGGTTGATTATCCGCCGTTCCACTAATTTCCCGCCTGTGCCTATAAACCGTGATTACCTCGGCGTACTCCTGATTCCTCCCACAGATCAAACACCTATATGTTGATAGTTTAATTGGTCATTGTAAATTGTCCCATTAGCAGGATCTCCCGGACCGTGAAACATTGCGCCAGCCAGGGCACGACCGTTAGGATTAGACTGTAAGTAAGACTGTTGAGAAGGTCCTGCTCCGGTAGGGTGAGACATAAGACCGATTTGCATTGGATGGCATAGCTTCAATAAAGAGTACAGTGAACAGTTGTGGAGGGCACCAATTCTGCATGTGAGAATTGTTGGAAATGTTCTGGCGTTTAACCTGGATGAAAATGGGCGGGACTCATACACACTCTTGCAGACGACACAAACGCGATGGAGATCTGGATGTTGAGTGATCTTGGTAAAAGTCCAGTTAGAAATCTGGCCGGAGAAATTATTAATCTGTGTTAGAAATGCGACAGTTCGGTCTCGAGCCATAGAAAAATACGAGAAAAGGAAATATTTTTAGGAATATAGAGAAAATGAAGAGAACGAAGTTTGGTTTATTAAAAGAATGAGGTCATAACAGAATGTTCAGCTTTGTCTCGTTACGTACACGCAACCCTGGGGAAGGTACCTCTTATGTGCACGAAACGCCGTAAAAGTTTCAGCAGCAATAGAACACACCTGGAGTCTGGTTTTGCTGTTAACAATCACTATTTTAATACTAACTACGTAAACCTGGTAAAGCAAGTGTTGTCAGTATTATGCATCTCTGTGTGTGTAAAAACATAAAGTTCCCAAAGTTATTCAAGCTCGGATGGCAAGCGTTACCGTCTAAAGATGGAATGTAAGAAATTTCTGTTCAGTACAAATGTACAGAATTTGAAGTGAGACAGTTATTTGTAACCCAAACAAACAGATGTTGTCGGTCTTCCCGTTGTCCTTGGAATCCTCACACGAAACATCACTAAACAGAAGCTTAACACAAGGGCGAGGGGCATCGTTAACCGAACCACCACCCAGGCAAGGATAGACACACCGGTAGCTTCAACAAGGTTACCTCAATCACACACAGCGTGATTGCCACTTACCCAGTTCCACGATCTGCGAAATAACTCCCAAAATGATTTGCCACAGGGGTGTTTTCAATAGAGAACGGACAATTAACCAATTAAGATATAGTGTTTGTGGTGTGGCAGGAAACAAGTGTACGCCGAGGAAACACGGGCGGTCACGCTGTAAAGGTAGCGGCAGGAAATGTGGACAACAGTCGATAATCAAACGGACAAAGAAAAATGCGAGACTACGAGGGACCCAGAGGCGTTGCGCATCGGCGTTTCGGAGGGGTTACGTACCAATCAGTATCTCAGGAGGAATATTCGTGTGCCAGATGCTATTCCTGAAGGTTCAGCAGGAGAAAGCTCCGATGTATCGAGACCAACTGAAGATGTTTCTTCGGCAGCCATACTTCTGACAACATCTCACATTTCGTGCGGAATCTCAGTAAATAAGTAGTCAGCCGGAGCTATTAGCTCAGCAATTACCTTCCCTCAGAGTATTCCTTCTCTTAGATGGACTGCCTTCCCAGGATGACGAGCAGCATCTGCCCGAAACACCCAATGTACTAAATGCAATTCGACAGACTGGGCCTTAACCGCACAAAGTGTCCAAGTATTTAATTTAATTCCCAGAAGGCACTGCGATTGCAGTTGCTGCTTGCGACCGAGGAACGACGATTGGATGAGTGGATTTTATGAGCGCGAGTTACTGAATTAGTCTCGAAGTGACAGACATATTTCAAAGCACCCCGGATGAAGAGGACATTTGCAGACTATCCATGGTAACCAGATTTCCCGAAACTTTCAATGGCTGGAGCTCTTGCAACCAAAAGCTTTCGCGAGAGAAAAGAGACGGAGTACATCGGGCGTACATGAATAGGCTTTCGGACTGCACGGAATGCTGGCAAGGCATAAACGTTGTATTGCTACGGTGATGTCAAAGCTTCGCATGCATGTAACGGTAGAAACACACACTTGGTGGAAATGAAGTAGACATTACAGGGAACTCGTGAAGAACTTAAACTGGAAGGAGCGCAGTGGAGGCAGATTGGGAGCATGGCTCCGATCGTGGCCCAGCATGGAGTGGGGGAGGGGGGGAGCTAATCGGGCCGTCCACAGCCCCAATGGTATTGCACATGCGACTGGCGAAATGGGATTTTTTTGCGGCGGTATGGGAAAAGCTTCACCGAGGGTTAATGCCGTCCACACAACATCGAATGAACTTTGCCATCTGACGTAAGGGCGATTTGACTCTCTCCTTCAGCTGAACCCTGAACCTGGCCTGGATCACGGCGTAAAGGGCCGAGTTCGTGCAGCAGCTCAATATTTGCAGCATGTAGCCCAAATGCTGCAGAGAAAATGGGGGCATCCGGACAATGTAATACATCAGACCCTCCCATATGGAAAACACCGTCAACAGAGCCCACAGGAATATGAAATTCCCCGACATCACCAGCAGTAACAAGAGAGATTGCCTGCGGTTCTTCATCTCAGGGTCGGCGGGCGTCTCCCCATCGTGCGTACCACGGAGTCCCCTCCGGACTCGGCTGGCCACTAAAACGTACCTGATGGTTAAACAGTTGAGCAGCAGAATGAAGGCAAAGGGGAATATTGGGGTGAGGATTGAATGTATCAGAAGAAATGCTGTCTCCATAGATAGGGAACAAAGCGAAGAATGCAGACAGAGCAGGGGCGAAACAATCATCGAATATGACCCAGCGAGCAAAAAGTACCAGGGTAAGTTCTTTACGCAGCTCAGCAGAGTCACTGTCCCCAGAACCAGAGCCGCCGCTCTCCCGGTGCAGTATTTTCCTTTCAACTTCTGAAAACAAATGGCTACAAATCGATCAAAGGTGAAAGCGACAGTGAACCAGACAGAACAGTCCGTGGCGGCGTAGAATACGACGGCGTGGATGTTACACACGGGAACATGGAATGACCAGAATAAAAGCTGAATTGGCATGTAGGTCACCAGAATCTTGCTCAGTGCCAAATCGAAGAGAACGACGAGCTGATCGGCCGCAACCATGGTAACCAGATACATTGTGACGCCTTTGGAGGGACCGCACTTTCCCCTCGACAAGATGAGGATTGTCAACAGGTTCACTGTGCAGAGGTAAATGTAGACTATTAACACACACTTGGATGGGAACATTCGCCAAAAGCAGTTATTTTAATCGATAGCACTTCCGACAAGAGATATGAACATGGAATCAATATAACTACTAAAGAGATTATCGGGAGCCATTATTAAATAGGTAGTGATTATAATGTACCGGCTGAAGTTCCGGAGAACGAGGGGAGTTTTATTGAAACCTATAGGATATTGAAATGCCTAGATGTCGTGGACGTGGAGGAGTGTAACATCTGTAGTGGGGTAGTCTGCAACTAGAAACCGAGGGTTACAATAGAAAGACAACACTTTCAAAAAGATGTGGGTAGAAATTTCTTTAGACCTGAGTTGGTGAATGTGTGGAATTCCACGTCAGAGACGGCTCTGCCATGACAGCATACTGCAATCGTTTACCACAGAATAGTATTTTGTTTTTCGATGTGTCGTTCCCAAGTAGCTGACCTCGCCTTCAGCAACATTGTGTTCGGTGCGCATAGACGCTTGTACTTCCGCTTAAAAAATCGACATCCGTCTGCAGGCTCTCAGATCCTGCTGGACTATTTGTGTCGGCGGTAGATCATGGCAGTAATGATGGCCACGTGACCTCATTATCTTTAACACTGGAGCCTCGATGTATTTATTTATTCTTTCATCAATCAATCAATCAATTAATCAATTAATTAATTAATTAATTAAATGATTCATTCATTCATTCATTCATTCCTTCCTTCCCTCCTTCTTTCCTTCCTTGCTTCCTTCCTTTCTTCCAGCGATGCAGACCCTCCATCAAACATCGTGAAAGCTGAAGTATCCCACCATGTCCCATATGTGTTGTGGAACATAAAACACCGGACGCTTGTGTACGGTTCACGGAGGGAGCAGGTGTAATTTGCTCGAACTCTGCCCGGATTGGAGGGCACTCACTGTGCGGAGAGGTTGTGAGAGCTCCGACCTGCCTCTCTGGGAGTGAAGGTGCATGTGAGGTCACTTGGTGGCAGTGTTTAACAGGAGAAGTGACACAGCTAACGTTTGCCTGACAGCGAAGGAACCAGGACGCAGACAGCCCCAAAGTTGGAGAAAGAACGTCCGTAACTCGCTCTGCATATGCTGCTGAAGCGATACCGGATTGAGAGAACTGCCATGCTATTAGCGAGTCGTTAGAGGACAAGTATGAAAGAAAAGCTGACATATCTTTCAACGTTCAGTATGAGGAATAGATGAATCACTTACCAGGAACAGCTGCAATGGCGAGTACAGGATAGTAAACCCGCTGGACGGCATCAAGCCCCTGATAGATTCGATTGTCCAACGGCAATCCTCTAGGATTTTTATCCAGATATGGATACGCCCAGAACATATTCCTTCCAGATGCCGCAGTGTTCCGCGATGCATTTTCCTGACCCATTCCTTGAATACTCCAGATTCCTATTCCCGATCCAGCCTCTGTCTAGTCTCTACCTGGAGCCCGTTGATCTCTGATAGCGTGGACTGGCGGCTCTGATTGAGACTGGCGTTCAGAGGGAGACATATTAATAGAACAGGCAACCAGCAGCCACACCTCCGCGGTGACGTCATCATTCCCCACGGACACTCACTTAATTAAATTCTACGGAATATTGACATGCAATTAATCTGGAATGGAATGCACAAGCAGCAAAGAAGAAAAAAAAACAATAATACTGATAAGAATAGATTAAAATAATGATTACACAAATATTACGTTATATTTGCATTTTTAAGTGAGTGGTGCACAACGTGCTACTCCTATTGCGGGAGCTGGGAAGGCAAGGAGAACTCGACTAACCATGACGATTACAGTTGCGAGAGCTGCGTTCAGGGCAGCTTCTGACAATCAGCGTTAAGGAGGTTGAGCTGCGAATACAGGAACTACCGTTCATTTGGGAATCTGAAGCGGTGATGGACAGGACATATGGAGAGGGAGACACACCCAGGGCGCAGGCACAGGAGACTGCGTGAAAGTCTGGAAGGAGAAAATGCTTTCATCTCCGTAAACATTTTGGTCAGTGTCGTTGGGTTTGGGGGCGGGTGTATGAACGAATAGTGTTCAGTCACCGTGATCGGGTCTCGGACACGCAGCCTACCTCTGCAACTCAGTAGAGAAGTGGGCGGTGGGTGGTGTGAGTCGGGGTGGTAAGGGCGGAAGGCAGTCTGTAGTGATACGATATTCGGTAGTCAGTTGTGTGGACAGGAGGTTCTGTCGCCGACAACTTCCGGGATATCACGGATCGAGTCCTCAACATTCTTCACGGGGAGGCTGAACAGCTAGAAATTGTGGTCGCCGTAGGTGCCAATAACATGAGTACGATGAGTGACGATGTAGTGCACAGGTGGTTCGGAGGAGTAAGAGGTAATTTAATGGACAGGATCACCAGATTTGGGATCTAAGGTTTTCTCACCGCACCACGTGCCTGTAACAGAGCGATAAAGTGTTTTCAGTTTGAAGCCTGGCTAATGAGTTGTTTTCATATGCAGTCCTTTGAAAATAAATGGGAACATGCATTTGGCACCTTCACGGCTGAGTCGACCTGCAGATTTTCATAGAAGCAGAGAAACATAGAAAACCTACAGCACAATACAGCCCTTCGGCCTACAAAGTAGTACCGAACATGTCCCTACCTTAAAAATTACAAGGCTTCCCAACAGCTCTTTCTATTATTTGTTGCAAATACCTATTTAAAAGTCTCTTAAAAGATCCTATCGTATCCAGCTCCACCACCGTTGCTGGCATCCCATTCCACGCACTCACCACTCTCTGAGTAAAAGACTTAACCCTGACATCTCATCTGTACCTACTTCCCAGCACCTTAATCTTGTGTCCTCTTGTGGCAACCATTTCAGCCTTGGAAATATCCTTTGAATATCCACACGATCAATGCCTCTCATCATCGTATACACCTTTATCAGATCACTCCTCAAACTCCTTCGCTATAAAGAGAAAAAGCCAAGTTCACTCAACTTTTTTCTCTTAAGAGATACTCCATAATCCAAGCAACACCCTTGTACATCTCTTCTCCACCCTTTCTATGGTTTCCACATTTTCCCTGTAATGAGGGGACCGGAACTGAACACAATACTCCAAGTGGGGTCTGACCAGGGTCCTATAAAGGTGCAACATTACCTCTCGTCTCCTAAATGCAATTCTACGATTGATGAAGGCTAATACTCCGTCCGTCATCTTAAACACAGAGTTTACTTGCGAAGCTGCTTTGAGTGTCCTATGGACTGGGACCCTAATATCACTCTGACCCTTCACAGGGTTAAGAGTCTTTCCATTGATGCTATATTCTACTATCATACCTGACCTACCATAATGAACCACTTCAGACGCATCTGGGTTGACCTCCATCTGCCGCTTCTCAGCACAGTTTTGCATCCTATCAATGCCCCGCTCTAAATTGCGATAGCACACCACAGTATCCACAACACCTCCAATCTTTGTGTCATGAACAAACTGACTAAACCATCCCTCCACCTCCTCATGCAGGTCATTTATAAAAATCACGGAGAGTAATAGTGGCAGAGTAGATTTCTGAGTCACTAAACAGGTGTCCGAACTCCATGCAGAATATGACCCATATACAACCAAGCTTTGCCTTCTGTGGGCAAGCCAGTTCTGGATCCACAAGGCAATGTGCCCTTGGATCCAATGAATCTTTACTTTCCCAATGAGCCTTGCATAGGGTACCTTATCAAATGCCTTGCCGAAATCATATACACTACATCTGCTGCTCTTCCTTCATCAATGTTGGCAGTCACATCATCAAAAAATCATTCAGACTCGTAAAGCACGAACTGCCCTTGACAAAGCATGCTGACTATTCCTAATCATATTATATCTCTCCAAATGTTCATATATCCTGCCTCTCAGAGTCTTCTCCGTGAAGTTACCAACCATTGAGGTACGAATCACTGGTCTATAATTCCCTAGGTTTCTCTACACCCATTTTTGAATAAAGTGTCAATATCCGCAACCCTCCAATCCTCCGGAGCCTCTCCTTTTCTCATGGATGTTTAAGAGTTCATCGCCAGAAGCTTAGCAATCTCCTTCCTCGCCTCCCACAGTTGCCTGGAGTACATTTCCTCCGATTCGTGTGACTTAACCAACTTGCTGCTTTCCAAAAGCTGCTGCATATCCTCTTTAGTAATATCTGCGTGCTCAAGCTTTTAAGTCTGCTGTAAGTCATCACGACAATTACCAATCTCCTTTTCCATAGTGAATACCGAAGTAAAGTATCCATTCAGTACTTCTGCTATTTCTTCCAGTTCCATACACACCTTCCGGACAAATGCTCTTGCTCTTCACATACTTATAGAATGCCTAGTGGTTTCCTTTAACCCTGTCCGCCGGACGTTCTCATGGACCCTTCTGGCTCTCCTAATTTCCATCTTAAGGTCTTTCCTACTAGCCTTATTTACTTTTAGATCTCTAACATTACATAGCTCTGTGAAACAGTTGTGAGTTTTAGATTTATTACAGTATTTGTACACAACGGTTCCTGTACACATCCATTACTCCCCTGTCTCATTGGAACGTACCTCTACAGAACTTCACACAAATAATCCCTGAAGATTTACCACATTTCTTCCGTATTTTTCCTTCAGAACATCTGTTTCCAATTTAAGCTTCAATTTTCTGCCTAATAACCTCATAGATCCCCTTACTCCAATGAAACGGTTTTCTACCTTATCTGTTCCTATCTCTCTCCAGTGCTGTTGTAAAGATATAGAATTATCATCGCTATCTCCAAAATGCTCCCCCATTGTTAAATCTACACCTAACAAGTTAGATTTGCAAACAACAATCAAGAACAGACACCCCTCCTGCAGGCTTTGCTACATATCGTGTCAAAAATCCTACCGGAACACACATAACAAACTCGACCCCATCTAGACACCTTGCTCTAGGGAGATGCCAATAGTAATTTGTGAAATTAAAACTTTAATCACGACAACTCTGCTAAGGTTTCACCTTTACAGGAACTGTTTCCCTAACTGTCTTCGATATCACTTTTACTATTGGGCGTCCTATAAACACACCCACTGACGTTATTGACCCCTTCCTTTTCCTAACGTCCACCCACAGATACTCTGTAGACAAGCCCTCCATGGAGTCCAACTTCGCTGCAGCCGTGACACTATCGCTGATCCATAGTGCCTCGCACTAACCACTCTTGCCTCCCTCCCTGTCCTTTCTGAAACCCGGCACTTGAAGTAACCATTCCTATCGCAGAGTTAGCCAAGTATCTGTAATGACCATCACATCATTGCTCCAAACATTGATCCACGCTCTACGCTCATCCGCTTTCTTCACAATACTCCTTACGTTAAGATAGACACATCTCAAACCGTCGGTCTGAGCGGGTCCCTTCTCTATCACCTGTCTATCCTCACTCACGCACTGTCTACAAGCTTTCGCTATTTGTCAGCCAACAGCATCTTCCCCAGTCTCTTCAGTTCGGTTTCCACCCCCCAACAATTCTAGGTTAATCTCTCCGTCGTAGCCGTAACAAACCTCCCAACCAGGATACCGGTTCCCCTGGGATTCAAGTGCCACCGGTAACATCTGTGCAGTCACACCTGCCCAAAAATCAAGTCCCAGTGATGCAGAAATCGGAATCCCTGCTCTCTACTCCAAGCCTTAGCCACTCATTTATCCTCCACCTCATTCAATTCCTTTTCACACTCTCGCGTGGCAGAGGCAGTAATCTCGGGATCACTACCTTTGCTGTCCTGCTTTTCATCTTACTTCCTCACTCCCTGTAGTCATTTTTTCGGGCCCCCTTCCCTTTTCCCACCTGTGCTGTTGTTACCAATATGTATCACGACCTCTGTCTGTTCTCCCTCTCTCTGCAGTATAACTTGGACGCGATCTGAAACATCACGGACCCTGGCATCTGGGAGGCAAACTACTATCCAAGATGTTTTCCTGCGTCCAGAGAACCACCCGCCTGACACCCTAACTATAAACTAACCCTATCCCTACTGCCGTCCTTTCAGCATGAGAGTGAAATTATGAACCAGGTCTGGGCGGTACTTTGATAATCACTATGCTCGGAAATTTGAACTTGGAACAGAATGACACACAGACTGCTCGTGGAACCCAGTCGTTGAGACAGCATCTCTGAAAATGAATGACGGCTCGGGCCGGGACCATTAATTAGGACTTGACAGCAGCAATGAATGTTGTTGTTTTTTTCTACATACGTTCAAACAGCTCCCTGTTCATCACAGGCATTTGCATCGAATCACAAAGGTCCTG
This sequence comes from Hypanus sabinus, assembly GCF_030144855.1. Taxonomy (NCBI): domain Eukaryota; kingdom Metazoa; phylum Chordata; class Chondrichthyes; order Myliobatiformes; family Dasyatidae; genus Hypanus; species Hypanus sabinus. The sequence continues at coordinate 143,325 of NW_026779056.1, read as the reverse complement.
AGCCTGAGCAAACTTGGATAAAACATGTTCATAACCGTCACTAGTTTTAGATCACAGGGTCTTAAGGCCATAATATATAGCAGAATTAGGACATTTAGCCCATCGAGTCTGCTCAATCATGGCTTATCCTTTATTTCGCTTCCTCGCTGCCGTTGCCCGGCCTTCTTCCCGTAACATTTGCTGCCGTGTCCAATCAGCAACCCATCAATCTCTGCCTTAAATGCACCTAACGACCTGGCCTTAACAGCTGAATGTGGAGACAAATTCCACAATTTCACCATTCCCGGCTACAAAATGTCCTCCAAATCACTGTTTTTAATGGACGCCTCTCTTTTTCTGAGGCTACGCCACCTTGTCCTATGCACCCCAAACTTGGGCACATCCTTTCCACATCCTCTCTAAAAGACTATTCAATATTCCAAAGGTTTAGATGAGACCAGCTTCATTCCTCTGAATCCTAACGAGTACTGTCCCAGAGGGATCCAAACTTACTTGTATGACAGCTCTTTCATTCCTGGAATCATCCTTGAGAAGCAGGCCTCTCCGGTACCACCACATCTTTGTTCAACGAGGATCTGAAAACTGTTCACAAAACCCACGCTGAGGCTTCAACACTGCCTTGTAAAATCTCAGCATCTCATCACTGTCCCTGTTTCCTAGACCTCTTGAAAGGATTGCAAACGTTGTATTTTTCTTCCTTACCTCGACACTGCCTGCACGTTAACCGTTTAGGTGCTCTGCACAAGGTCTCCAATTCCATTCTGCACCACAGTTTGGTAGATTTTCTCCACAATTAGCAAATAGTCTGCATATTTAATCTACTATCAAAGTGCATGACCATGCATTTTCTAACATTGTATTTCTGTTGCCACTTTCATGCCAATTCTCCTTATCTTTCTGAGTTCTCTGCGAAAGGCCTGTTTCCTCAACAGTACCTCAACCGACACCAATATTCGAACCATCTGCAAAACTGGCAACACCGCCATCTGATCCATCATTCATATCGTTGATCTACAGCACACAAAAGCGGTCCTTACGCATCCACCTGCGGAAGACAACTGGTCACTGACTGCCAGATAAACAGATCCTATTACTCCCAGTCACTGTCTCCCACCATTCAACCAATGCTCATGTTATTTCTTGTAATCCCATAGACTTGTCAAAGGTATTTTGAAAGTCCAAATAGACAACATCTACTCCATCTCCTTTATTTATCCTGCATGTGTTCTACTCAAGGAATTTCAGAGGGTCCGTCAGGCAAGATTATAGTAAATGTCTGCAGTAGTTAAGTCTCCTGGCCCTGGTGATATCTGCGAGGATATGGAGAGAGACGACTGAGGAACATGCTGACTCTCTCGCCTTGTGTTGCCTCATCCTTAACAACAACTTCCCAACCACAAACGCATCATTTTATTCCCACTCGTTGCCTACTCTCCCAGTGCTCCTTGTATTTCTTGCAATAGCTCTCAATTTGGTACGATGTCTCGTGTGTGCACCTTGTCAAAGGTCTTTTGGGAGTCAGAATAGTTACCATCCGCTGCATCTCTTTTATCTATCCGACATGTATCCCAGTAGAAGAATGTTATTCCCCCGGAGGATTTACGATCGAAGGAAAATAAAACGTCTTAAATGCACTGACCTTTCTTTGACGAAATATGTATCCAACCCGGTGCTCTTCTGGCAGACAGGAGTTATCATGGATACTCGCTACTAATTCCTTGTGCGAAGATTGAACAAAGGTCGAATCTGTTTCACTGTCCACATTAACTTTCCCAATCCTTCGGGATGTCCGAACTCCTTTAATATCTGCACTCTACACTGACCAAACTGGCAGTATTGTAGCAAAACCGCCGGCAATAAAACTTGAGAATAAAAACAGAAAGCAAAATTTCAATTTTAAACGAAACTTGCGTCATAATATCTGAATACGCAGCGACATGGATTCATTGGCGAATTCAGCCACCTGCCCACGTCACAAAATGGGGTTCTCCTTTTATACCAGTGGTTCCCAACGTGGGGCGTACGCCCCACTGGGGTGTCATTTGATTTTAAGTGGGGCAATGCGAGAATGTTATTAATAGTGAATTTTCTCTAGCAAGTCTGTGTGAGTATGAGTGTGCGTGCGAGTTATTACATATGTGTATATACAGTATGCGTACATAAAAATACTTGTGTGTATGTACATGAGTAATTGCGTATGTACTGTATATATAGTGTAGCACCATCAAATGGCTTTCATAATTAAATTAATGAATTGTCGGAAGGAACGAATAAACAAGTCCAAATGCGTCAGAAACACGCACGAGGTCGCGCCAATGCTACTTTTTGCAGTAGCTTTCGGTTCTTGGTGGTGTGAATTTGTGCACATTGCGTCATCTCTTTTAAACGGTGTATCTGTCTTTGTATGCTGTAGAAACGAATCGGCAATTTTTATTCTATTTATCGTTATTATTATTTTACTATCAGCTAATGTTCTTCTTTTACAATTTCTTAGTAATTTCTTCCTCAGAAATTTAACAGTCCTTTGGTTCCTTCAGTTTTATTTTTCATGAAGGCCATGTTCTTTGGAAGCTTGTTTAAACCGAGTTAATGGTCTTTTAGTCTTCCTCCTGGTGAATAGGAGTTCACTTTTTGAATAAAAAGAAGTACATATCACCACAGGGGGCATCAGGGTTTTAGAGGTGATTAGGTGGGGCATGGCCAAAAAGAGGTTGGGAACCACTGTTTTAACTCCTTTTGAAAAAAAATCTCATGACCTTTCAGTGGCGGGAAAATGACGTCACTCCACCATCACAACACAATTACCTCATGCCCAGCATAGCCTCGGTTACATCATGGTCACGTGTCAGGTGCAAGATATCCACGGGTACGAAACACTACAATCTGCCAGTCTTTAACGGTGCAACAAGATAATCATTTATATGCCTTAATCTGGATTTGCATGCCAGTGGCATTCGGCTCTTTTCGTAAGAATGAGGTATTACCGCTCAGTTGCAGGATGCAGGTATCTATCTGATCGATAGGAGAGGGAAAAGGAATAAACAGACAGTGCAGAACACTCTGGAGTTATTTATATCAATACAGGTTTTATCAACTAGGGTATTGTTGGCGGGACAACGGACCATGGCAATGCCGCACCGGCCTGGTCTCCGGAACTGAGTCCAACGCTGTGACTCAGAATGGAAGGGAAAGAGAAGCAGTTTCATGGAACTGACTAGTTGGAGTTTCAGACAGGTAGTTCAGTGGAGACATGTAAATGGTGATGAAAAGGGCCAGGATATGGGGCAGCGTGATACTGACACAATGTATAGTTGCTTTCGCTAAAATGACTCAACAGTTTTGTCACAATATCATCCTAACCGACCCCAATAAAATTTTTCGCCTCCTGATTTTGTCCGAGTGTGTATCCGTTTCCGTAGTGAACACCGATGTGAAGTATTCATCAAGTATTTTCCGAAGTTATTTTCTCCAAATACCCTTCTTTCTCCTTTAAAAAGGCCCGCCATTCTCCTCGCTTCACATCTGCGCCTTATATGCTTTCTCAAAGTCCTTTGTTTCAACATTCGCGCTTGGTTTAACAACCTCCGCATGTCTGGCTCGATATAGGATGAATAAACATTAAACATTATTTATTTTCTTATGTCCATATCTACAATGCTTCGAAACATTCAGCTTCTCGAACATTGCCTTGTCTTGCTTCACAATTAGCTTCATCCTCAGAAAAAAACAACAGCATACTGTCACAGCGATTGATATTATAAGATATCTACATGTCAGACTTGGAATTAGACCAAACGTCGGTTCTTAATTCTGTCACATAGTTGCCTACCCAATGCATTTCTATTCGGCATTCGGCCCAATGACCGCTTTCGTGTGAAGACCAGTCTGATTATAACCTGTCACGGCCATAACTCTTCAGCGATTATGGGCACTTTTCCCAAAATGGTCCCCAACGAATTCGTGATAATATGGTCGGTTTAACTCCCTATATATTTCTTATCGCGACTCGGTGGCACAGGAAATATAACAATTGAACACATATGTTCATTATTTACGACTATAATGGCAAATTAACTTAATGGGTACTTTGCGTATCTGTTTGCTATGGAAGGCACTATCAGTGTGCCAGAGTCCCGAGAGTGTCAGGAATCGGGAGTGAGTGTAAATGAAAAAAGAGCTTGTCAGAAAAAGAAAGGCGGTAAGATATAATTCTCCTCGGACAGACGTACTCCATCCTAGCCTCCTGAGAGAGGTTGCTTCAGAGGGGATGCATATATTGGTCAACTTTTTTCAAGAATCTCTTGATTTGGCATGTCTCGGAGAAGTGGTTGATCACAAATGCTGCTCCACTCTTTACGCCGAAAAAGCAAAATATTGGATATTTTAGGCTAGTTAGCTTAATTTAACAGGGGAAGTGATGGAATCCATTATTAAGGATGTGATTGGGAGTTACTAGGAGTCCTATGATAAATTAAGTCAATGTCCGCATGCTTTCTCTGAATGGAAATGTTGCCTGACGAACCTGCTAGATTTCTTTGCGGAAGTGACGAGCGGGGGAGGTGGGAATAAAGGTGAGGCAGTGGATACCATTTACTTGGATTTTCAGAATGTATTTGAAAAGTACTACACATGAGACTGCTTAACAAAATAGAATCCTATGGCGTTCCAGGAAAGATACTGGCATAGATAGAGGAATGGATGTCAGTCAGTAGACAACGAGTGGGAATAAAGGGGCCTTTTCTGCTTGGCTTCCTGCTTAGTTGTGTTCCTGAGTGTCAATATTGGGACAGTTACTTTTCACCTTGTTTGTCCTTGATTTAATAATGGTATCAATTACCATTAATTTCTGACAAAATTTGCAGAAGATATGGGGGTGCAATTGGTAGTGCTGAGTAAGCAATTATATTGCAGCAAGACCTAGACAAATTGGAATAATGGGGAAAAGTTAGCAAATGGAATACAGTTTTGGAAAACGTATGATGATGCATTTTGGTAAAATGAACGGAAGGGAAGAATGTTATCTAAATGGGTAGAATGATCGAACATCGGATGTGCATAAAGACTTCCGAGTCCTCAACAAAGACTCCCAGGAGTTTAATTTACTGTTCCCATCTGTGGTAAAGAAGTCAAATTCAATCTTGGCATTGATTTCAAAGGGAATAGAATATAGAAGCAAGGCGGTAATGCTGAGGGTTTATCAGACACTGATCAAGTCGCACTCGAGAGTATAGCCAACAGTTTTCTCCCCATATTTCAGAACGTATTTGTGGTCATTGGAGAGAGTCCAGAGGAAGTTCATTATGATGAATCTGGGAACGAATGGGTTCACATATAAGGAGCGTTAGACAGCTTTGGGCCTGTTCTCGCTGGATTTTAGAAGAATGAGGGAGGATCTCATTGTAACGCACAGAGATCTGATCGAACTAGATAGGGTCGATTTGGAGACAATGATTCCTCTGGTGGATGTGTCCATTACTGTTGGACACAACCTCACATATGAAGGCACAGAGAGGCAACTCCACGACGAACATCGACGACTCCTCGGTAGAGGTCATTGAGAGCACCAAATGTCTTGGTGTTCACCTGACAAAGAATCTCACCTGGTCCCTCAACACCAGCTTCTTATCAAAGAAAGCCCAGGAGCGTCTCTAATTTCTGCGAAGGCTGAGGAAAATCCATCTCCCACCCCCCCCATCCTCATCACATTCTACAGGGATTGTATTGAGAGCATCCTGAGCAGCTGCATCACTGCCTGCTTCGGGAACTGCACCGTCTTGGATCGCAGGAACCTGCAGCGGATAGTGAGGTCAGCTGAGAAGATCATCGGCGTCTCTGTTCCTACCTTCACGGACATTTACACTACATGCTGCACCCACAAAGGAAACAGAATTATGAAGGACCCCATGCACCCTGCAAGCAAACTCTTCTCCCTCCTGCCATCTGGGAAAAGGCTCCGAAGCATTCGGGCTCTCACGGCCAGAATATGTAACAGTTTCTTCCCCCAAGTTAACAGACTCCGCCATACCTAGAGCCTGGAGAGACACCTTGCACTATTGCCCTGTATATTATATATTTTAATGCCTGCACTGTTTTTGTGCACTTTATGTAGTCGTGCGCAGGTCTGCAGTCTAATGCAGCTTTCTCTGTGTTGTTGTTGTTTTGTTTGTATTTTTTAGCGTACTTCAGTCTAGTTTTTGTACTCTGTCAGGTAACACCATGGTCCTGAAAAATGTTGCCTCATTTTTTACTATGCACATCCAGCAGTTATGATCAAAATGACAGCAAAAGTGACTTGAACTGACTTGACTTGAGTTGCGACCCTTCTGAACAAACTGCTGTGTAGTGCAATTCCGTGCAGATAATTACTGTGGAAATTAGACAATAGACAATAGGTGCTGAAGTAGACCATTCGGCCCTTCGAGGCTGCACCGCAATTCTGAGATGATGGCTGATCATCTACTATCAATACCCGGTTCTTGCCTTATCCCCATATCCCTTCATTCCTCTATCCATAAATTTGATCGCATCCTGATCGATAAGTGCATTAAATGATACGGTGTAAAAATAGATATATGTGTTTGAGTGAGTTCCCGGATCAACCATGTTTTAATATTGTAGAAGACTAACTAGCCGAATGGCCTATTCCTATTTCTGCTCCTATGTCTAATGGTTAACGTCTAATAATGTCTAATGTCGATGGACTATCTAAATATCTTATGCGCATGTCCTTCGTTTTACTGTTTGTTTACTTTTCCATTTTCATTAGTCCCAGGGATGACCATTCTGCCTGACTTCTTTACAGTTAGAACTTTCTGAAACCCTTCTGCATTGATGTATCATCATCTAACAACAGAGTCAATGGAGAATTACAAAATCTCCAGCTCTCTGTCCTTCGGGTTAATGAACATGTGGTCGTGTCAAAGTCAAAGAAAAATGTATTATCAAACTATGCTATTTCACGAAAAACGGACTTGAGGCAACTTTCCTTGCTGACATCCAGAGTACAACTCCCTGTCTCTCTCCCCCTCCCCCCCCTCTCTCTCTCTCTCTCTCTCTCTCTCTCTCTCTCCAACAATTGCAACACCACCACAACTACCTCACCACGAACTGAACCGAACTTTATATTATTCTATGACAATTCATTAATCCCTAGACAGAGATTGTGCTGATTTCTTATTATTGATTATTATTCCTACACTTCTATGTTTATTATTGCTAACCTGTTTTATATGTATTTTTGCATTTTGATACTTCTTTCTTATTTTATTAATAAACTCATTTAGCTACAGTACCACCAGCCTCCAGCGTATCATACAATTTCTGCCTGTCTGCTATCCCAGTTACGGGGTACGTAAGAAATTGGGGGCTCGTCCGAGAATTGTATTAAAATCTGGCGGTTGTTGAATTGATCGGGATAAAATTACCTTCCTTGATTCAGTTCTGTGAGAGACCGAAAACGTAGTCTCCAGAAATGGAGATTGACGAGTTTCTAAGGGAAACGACTTCGGAGTTGCAAAACGGTTGATTCTCTCGGCGATAAAACCGGCGATGAGAATGTCGGCAATACAGAGAGCATTAGCCGAGTATTATATTTTGCAGCTGTTCCAGGTAGAGGTGTTGGAGCTGTTCCCTGAAAGGAAGGCTGACGAATTAAAAAAGGAACTGACCTGCGTCACAGCAAGGCTTTCCCGTTGAGTACATGCTAGAATAGGCCATCATATGACCTCTAGCAGCAAAATTACATCATGGGACCTCACACTGACGACGAATTACATCACCCCGCCATCACAGGACTATTGCATTACATGATACTCACCAGAATCTGAATTACATCATGGTCATAATATAGTCCCAAGACACACACGCGGTACGTAACAGGATTAACGAATTCTCGTCAGCTAACTTAGCTCATCAGTCTCCTGCAATGTAGCAGTGTCCCTCTCATTTAAATATTTCCTTACCTCAACAGGGATTTTTTTTAATTACTCTAGTAATTACTCCAGTACTCCGGTACTTTCGATTTATTATAGTCCCCATTTACATTTTTAGAGGTATCCCATTCTGTCAAAACACACAGCTTTATCGTAGGGAAATTTCACGTGAGTTTTTTTACACGGATATCTTCAAATTTCTGCATCATTTTCTATATACTTCCGGGACCAATTCACAGTCTTCAGTATATGCTGCTTCACAATATCACAATAAATTGATTGTTCAGCGATTAAAGCTGTACAAACTCGTTGTGTCTTGCCTTTAATTTCACTCTGTGACATCAGTGGTCATTTCTCTTTCAGCCACTCTGAAATTAAAGCAATAGTTTCAAAATGTTGAAAATATTTATCCCTTTCTGTTTCATTAAATGGAGGAGCTAATAAAACTAATCGACGAGCAACAAATGGTCTCCTACAACCACAGGACTGATTGTCGGACCTTAAGTTCACCATCCCAATCAAAAACTCGCCCTTTCTCTCAGCTTTTTTAGCCGACCATTCTCTCATTTTATTTGCTTCTCTTTCTTCAAATTCCCTCTGGTTATTTTCAGTTTCAAACCGACCTCGTTCCAAGTTCGCTTTACTTTGTTCTAACTGCATTTGTCCGATTTGTCACACATCTCTAGATTACTTATTGCAATCATTTCTAAAAGCGCTTCAATAAAATCACCCGACTCTTCATAGTGTTACGCGATTTTACTCTGAATTACAGGCTTTTTGTAGCCTACGAAATACCTTTAAGTTCAAACCTCCTAGCAATCTCAAATACTTCACTTTTTCCGCCTTGGCTAATAGCAGGTGATGTGAAAAAGACGTGAATATTCATTGTTGCTGAATAGCACCCATTAACCAATCAAACTAAAGAGTGGGGTATGTCCCTTTTTACAACAAAGTAGACTACAAAGTAAGCAAGCATTTAGAACAAAAATGAACATATCCCGCGATCCCCCAGTGGTTATGGTATAGCACCAATGAACATAGAACTGAGAAATGTGTTTTTATCAACAAAGAAACACCTATATAAGCTCAGCTCAATAACAATAGAAAAGTTAACAAACGACTAACTTAACCGGAAGTTAACTGCTATACCACAACTCGAACAGTTCTTAACTGCATAAATGCGAACAGAGTATTAAAACGATAAAAGTAAAAGTCCCGGTGATTCAGACTGTCGATTAGCTGAGACGTTCCTGAAGTAACGTATTCCTCGACGACGTGACTTTACTGCTGATTCCAGCCGAAAGATTCCTTTCCCGAAAGATTTAAGACGAAGGAAATTAAAATGGTTTAAAAGAACTGACCTTTCAATTTGCGAATGACACAGCCCCAATCCTTTCTGCTCTTATAGCAGGGATTATCTCGGATGCAGGTTACCATCTATTTGAACGGGGAATCAATAAGTTCAATCATGTATTACCGCCGACGTCAAGAACTTTACTCGATACTTCGTGTTTCCCGTAATTCCGTAATTTCACCAATCTCCGAATGGAGTATAACTGGCGGAGTTGTGGGACAACTGCCGGCAAATACCTTTGAAACTTAAGATAGAAAGTAAAACTACACTTTAAAACAAAATTGCATCGTGAGACAAATACGCAGCATGACCGAGTAACTGAAAAATTAAACAAAAATCTAAGCAAACATTTCCCGTTTTATATCTGTTAGAACAGTCTATCGCATGATATCTGGAGGGATAATTACATCATGTGACATCACACTGGCGAGGAAATACATTACCCCTCCATCACATCACATTACATCATGATAACCAGGCAGTCAATTACACTATGGTCATAAGACAGTCACAAGTAACCCATGGGGTAGGTAACAGGATTAAAGCCTTCTGAACAGCTAATTTAGCATTCTCCTGCAAGGTAGCAGTCTCCCTCTGTTTGAAATATTTTCTTACTTCAACAGTGATGTTCTTTTCAAATTACTCCAGTAAAATCAACTCTTCCAATGTATTATCGCCCCCATTAATATTTTAGAGGAAGCCCATCGCATAAAACAGACTGCTTTATGTTAGGCAAATTCACATAATGTTTTTCCACGGATTTCTTAAAATTTCTGAATTTTTCTCTACATGCTTGCGGAACCATTTCATAGATTTCAGTATATGCAGCTTTACAATATCATAACCAAGTGCTTGCTGAGCAATTCAAGCTGTATCCACTCGTTGTGCATTGTCTATAATTACACATATTAATATTACTGGCCATTTCTCCTTTTGAAACCAGAGCAACAGTTTAAAAATGTTGAAATTTACATCTCTACCTCTGTTTCATTAAATGGAGGGTAGAATTTAATTTCCTGACTAACAACAAACATTTTTTTCTTGAGCCAGAAGAATGAACCACGGACCTTAATTCCGCCATCGCAAATTTAGTTTTCCTCTTTTTTTTTTTCTTTTCAGCATCTAACCGATTTAGTTCCAAGTTAGTTTCCAATTGTTTCTGTTTTAACTCAGCAGGGAATATCTCGAATGCATATTACTATCTCTTTGAACGAGGAATCAATAAGGTCAGCCCTGTATTACGTCCAACGACATCCACTTTACTGGATCCTGTGGGTATTCCGTAATCCGGTAAATTCACCAATCTCCGACTGGATTCAAACTTGCAGCGTTGTGGAGAAACTGCCGTCAATAACCGAGGAATTGAGTAATTGACGAATTAAACAACGGACTGAACTGCGTCACAACAATGCTTCCCAGTATCATAGCTGTTGGAATAGGCCAGCACATGATCTCCAGCAGGAAAATTACATTGTGTGCCCGCACACTAGCGGGGAATTACATTACCCCACCATCACAAGACCATTACATCATGCTCACCGGATACTCAAGCACATCATGCTTATAAGGCAGTCACAAGACACCCACGGACTGTGTAATTGGATGGATGTATACTCATCAGCTGATTTAGCAGTCCCCTGCATGTAGCAGCGTCCGTTTCATTTGAATATGCCTTTACATCGACAGGGATGTTCCGTTTAATTCCTCCATTAAAATCTACTCTTTCCATTTATTATAGTCCCCATTTACATTTTTAGAGGAATCTTTCAAAACACGCAGCTTCATCGTAAGCAAATTCCACGTAGTTTTCCACCGATTTTCTAAAATTTCTGAATCTTTCCCTGTGTGCTTCCGGAAACAGTTCACAGATTTCAGTATATGCATTTTCATATTATCATAATCAAATGCTTCCACCAGCATTTAACCTGTATGAAATCCTTGTGACTTGCTGTTAATTACAGTGTGTAACATCACTGGCGAATTCTCTTTCGGCCACACTGAAATCAGAGCAAAAGTTCCAAAACTTTGAAAATATTTCTCCACTTTGGTTTCAGTAAATGTAGGATTGAATTTTATTAAATTTAATTTGCTGGCTAACAACAAACATTTTTCCAGAACCACAGGACTGATCACCAGATCTTAATTCCGCCATGGCAAGTTCAAATTCCATAAAAAAAAAAATCAGATCCCAACGGACTTAGTTCCGAGTTAGCTTCCGATTATTTCTGTTTTAACTCTGCTTCTGTTCTGACCTTTTCTAACGCTACCTGTTCCAGGTGTAAATGGATGGATGCTTTACTTACGGAAACTATCTTACATAGCATCATCAGAAACAGCCTAATTTATTTTGTGCTTCACGATTTGAGATAATACTGTTTATAAATATTATTATTGGAACAATATTTACACTATTCATGTTACATCTACTTTCACATTCCAATTTAAACCCAGAGATACTATTAGGGTCAAACGTGATCCTATTTGACATTTGATAGCACTAAAAACAAATTTAAATGTCATTCTCTTAGCCGAAACTTGATGCATTTTTCCTAAAGTGTCCCAATAGGCGCAAAAATGAAAATATTTTAAAATGTTTAAATTTTCGACAGGTGTTTTGGAAGAAGACAGCGAGGCTCTAAGAGGAAATGCGGCGGCGGCCATTTTCAAATTGTCCAATTGCGTCTCAGATCGGAGTTCTGAGAGGCGGGACTGCGCTGGCGCGTGAGGAGGCCTGGGAAGGCGGGAAGATATAAAAAGAACGCAGCCTTAAGAAGCGGGCAGCTTCGTTTGCGGGCAGGGGAGTGAGCCGGGCGCAGAGTGTAGGGCTTGGGCTAGGGAGGCTTAGGCAGAAGAGGGCACAGTAGGCTTATCTTTTAGTTCTTGTTATTTTTCGGGAAGTATGAGTGTGAGGGCAGCTTGTTGTTCTCGGTGTCGTTTGTGGGAGTTCCTGGAGTCTCCGAGCCTCCCGGACGTCCACATCTGCGCCAGGTGCACCCAACTGCAGCTCCTGAGGGACCGAGTTAGGGAACTGGAGCTGCAGCTCGATGACTTCCGCCTGGTCAGGGAGAGTGAGGAGGTGATAGAGAGGAGTTACAGGCAGTTGGTCACTCCGGGGCCACGGGAGGCAGATAGGCGGGTCACGGTCAGGAAGGGGAAGAGGCAGGTACTAGAGATTACCCCAGTGGCTGTACCCCTTGACAATAAGTACTCATGTTTGAGTACTGTTGGTGGGGACAACCTACCTGGTGGAAGTGACAGTGGCCGGTCCTCCGGCACAGAGGACGGCCCTGTAGCTCAGAAGGATAGGGATAGAAGAAAGAGGACTTTTTGGGTCAAAATAGGGGACTCGATAGTCAGGGGTTCAGACAGGCGGTTCTGTGGAGTTGATCGGGAGTCCCGGATGGTAATTTGCCTCGCTGGTACCAGGGTTCGAGACGTTTCTGATAGCTTCCAAGATATCCTGAAGTGGGAGGGTGAGAAGCCAGAGTTCGTGGTACATGTACGTACCAATGACATAGGTAGGAAAGGGGAAGAGGTCCTGAAACGAGAGTATAGAGAGTTAGGAAGGCAATTAAGAAGAAGGACCGCAAAGATAGTAATCTCGGGTTTAATACATGTGCCACGCGTCAGTGAGGGTAGGAATATAATTAGATGGAGGATGAATGCGTGGCTGTGGGATTGGAACAGGGGGCAGTGATTCAAGTTTCTGGATCATTGGGACCTCTTCTGGGGCAGGCGTGACCTGTTCAAGAAGGACGGGTTACACTTGAATCCTGGGGGGACGAATATCCTAGCGGGGAGGTTTGCTAGGGCTACAGGGCAGACATTAAACTAGTGAGATGGGGGGGCGGGAATCAATTTGAGGAAACTATGGGAGAGGAGGTTAGTTCACCAGTAGAGCAAGTAAATAGACAGTGTGTGAGGGAGGAAAGGCAGGTGATGGAGAAGGGATGCGCTCAGCCCGAAGATGTAGGGGAGAAGAAAGAAAAGGATAGTAAATTTGAATGCATTGTTAAGGATGAAAAGAGAGGAGGAGCTGGAGAGTATCTTCAATGTATCTATATTAATGCGAGGAGCATTGTAAGAAAGGTCTATGAGCTTAAAGCGTGGATTGATACCTGGAATTATGATGTTGTAGCTATTAGTGAAACATGGTTGTAGGAAGGGTGTGATTGGCAAATAAATTTTCCTGGAGTTAGTTGCTTCAGGTGTGATAGAGTAGGAGGGGCCAGAGGAGGAAGTGTTGCATTGCTTGTCCGAGAAAATCTTATGGCGGTCTTTGGAAGTATAGATTAGAGAGCTCCTCTAGGGAGGCTATTTGGGTGGAATTGAGGAATGAGAAAGGTGTAGTAACACTGATAGGAGTGTATTATAGGCCTCCTAATGGGGAGCGTGAGTTGGAAGAGCAAATGTGTAAGGAGATAGCAGATATTTGTAGTAAACACAAGGTGGTGATTGTGGGAGATTTTAATTTTCCACACGTAGACTGGGAAGCTCATTCTGTAAAAGGGCTGGATGGTTTCGAGTTTGTGAAATGTGTGCAGGATAGTTTTTTGCAACAATACATAGAAGTACCGACTAGAGATGGGGCAGTGCTGGATCTCCTGTTAGGGAATGCGATAGGTCTGCTGACAGATGTATGTGTTGGGGAGCACTTCGGGTCCAGTGATCACAATAGCATTAGCTTCAATATAATTATGGAGAAGGACAGCACAGGACCTAGAGTTGAGATTTTTGATTGGGGAAAGGCTAACTTTGAGGAGATGCGAAGGGATTTAGAGAGAGTGGATTGGGTCAAGTTGTTTTATGGGAAGGATGTAATAGAGAAATGGAGGTCATTTAAGGGTGAAATTATGAGGGTACAGAATCTTTATGTCCCTGTTAGGTTGGAAGGAAAGTTTAAAGGTATGAACGCACCATGGTTTTCAAGGGATATTAGAAATTTGGTTCGGAAAAAGAGGGATGTCTACAATAGATATAGGCAGCATGGAGTAAAGGAATTGCTCGAGGAACATAAAGAATGTAAAAGGAATCTTAAGAAAGAGATTAGAAATGCTAAAAGAAGATACGAGGTTTGTTTGGCAAATAAGGTGAAAGTAAATCCGAAAGGTTTCTACAGTTATATTAAAAGCAAAAGGATAGTGAGGGATAAAATTGGCCCCTTAGAGAATCAGAGTGGTCAGCTATGTGTGGAGCCGAAGGAGATGGAAGTGATTTTGAACGATTTCTTCTCTTCGGTATTCACTAAGGAGAAGGATATTGAATTGTGTAATGTGTGGGAAACAAGTAAGGAAGGTATGGAACCTATGACATTTAAAGAGGTGGAAGCACTGGCGCTTTTAAGAAATTTAAAGTGGATAAATCTCCGGGTCCTGACAGGATATTCCCCAGGACCTTGAGGGATGTTTTTGTAGAGGTAGCAGGAGCTCTGACGGAGATCTTTAAGATGTCATTAGAAACGGCGATTGTGCCGGAGGATTTGCGTATTGCTCATGTGGTTCCATTGTTTAAAAACGGTTCTAGAAGTAAGCCTAGCAATTATAGACCTGACCGTTTGACATCAGCGGTGGGTAAATAAATGGAAAGTATTCTTCGAGATAGTATTAATAATTATCTGGATAGACAGGATCTGATTAGGAGTAGCCAGCATGGATTTGTGCGTGGAAGGTCATGTTTGACAAACCTTATTGAATTTTTTGAAGAAGCTACGAGGAATGTTGACGAGGGTAAGGCAGTGGATGTAGTCTATATGGACTTCAGCAAAGCCTTTGACAAAGTTCCACATGGAAGGTTAGTTAAGAAGGTTCAGTCGTTAGGTATTAATGCTGGAGTAATAAAACGGATTCAACAGTGGCTAGATGGGAGATGCCAGAGAATAGTGGTGGATAATTGTTTATCAGAATGGAGGCCTGTGACTAGCGGGGTGCCTCAGGGATCTGTTTTGGGCCCAATGTTTTTTGTAATATATATAAATGATCTGGATGATGGGGTGGTAAATTGGATTAGTAAGTATGCCGATGATACTAAGGTAGGAGGTGTTGTAGATAATGAGGTGGGTTTTCAAAGCTTGCAGGGAGACTAATGCCGGTTAGAAGAATGGGCTGAACGTTGGCAGATGGGGATAAATGCTGAGAAGTGTGTGATTCTACCTTTTGGCAGGAATAATACAAATAGAACAGGGTAAATGGTAGGGCATTGAGGAATGCAGTGGAACAGAGAGATCTAAGAATAACAGTGCATAATTCCCTGAAGGTGGAGTCTCATGTAGATAGGGTGGTGAAGAGGGCTTTTGGAACGCTGGCCTTTATAACTCAAAGCATTGAGTACAGAAGTTGGGATGTAATGTTAAAATTGTACAAGGCATTGTTAAGGCCAAATTTAGAATATTGTGTGCAGTTTTGGTCAGCGAATTATAGGAAAGATATCAATAAATTAGAGAGAATGCAGAGACGATTTATTAGGATGTTAACTGGGTTTCAGCACTTAAGTTACAGGGAAAATTTTAACAAATTAGGTCTCTATTCTTTGGAGCGTAGAAGGTAGAGGGGGGATTTGAACGAGGTATATAAAATTTTGAGAGGGATAGATAGAGTTGACGTGAATAGGCTGTTTCTATTGAGGGTAGGGGAGATTCAAACGAGAGGACATGATCTGAGAGTTAGGGGGGGAAGTTTAATGGAAACACGATGGGGTATTTCTTTACTCAGAGGGTGATAGCTGTGTGGAATGAGCTACCTGTAGAAGTAATAGAGGCCAGTTCAGTTGTGTCATTTAAGGTAAAATTGGATAGGTATATGGACAGGAAAGGAGTGGAGGATTATGGGCTGAATGCGGGTAGGTGCGTCTAGGTGAGATTAAGAGTACGGCACGGACTAGGAGGGCCGAGATGGCCTTTTTCCGTGCTGTGATTGTTATATGTGTTATAAATTTTCCTATATGGCGCTGTGCTGGGTTAACTTCGACCGGTATCTACTGAAATGGATTTTAGGTCCACCAGTCTGGGTGAAATCAGGGACTATTTTGGTTTTAGGGAAACTTAAAACTGTGAAACTGTATATGCCACGTCTGTGCAGGTGTTTATGGGACAATAGTGACAGAGTACAACGGGGACCTTCATACTGTCGCGAGAACTGCCTGCGTTCCCACCACACCTGCCCAGGTTCCAACCGAGACAGGCATCTGCTGGTCTTTGAAGTCCCTTTTTTGTGTATTTGCTGTTCGCTGTCACTTCTGCCTAACAACAGAGTAACATATGGACTAACGTTACGGGCAGCCTGTGATACACATTCCAGTTATGCTTGAAATATTCAAGTCTATGCCAGCTGGGGGAGCCCCGGAGAGACAATAAGGCATTGGCGTCGTGTTAGAGATGACAGAAGGGCTAGGAGGACACTGAGACGACTGCGTCGCGTCTTAGGAACCTGGTCAGATGCTCCTGAATAAGAAAATTACAATGGTGGGCACCGGGAGGCGGGACAAGCCTGAGCTGCCACCTGCTGTGATTGCAACAAGGGGGAGAGACGTCTTGTCCTCCAAGTTTGCTTTCACCCATGACACCACAGTTGTCTCGTAGATGAAAATGATGAACAAGAATGTCATACTTATGAGCACATTACATGAGGTTGCACAGGTCAGCGTTTAGGACACAAAACCAGTCATCATCCTTGAATACAATGCCAACAACGGGGTAGAGGACAATCTTGAGAAAGTAACAGGCACACAGAGCTGCTTCAGGGGAACAGCACGCTTGTCTCTCGCCATAGTCCATAACATCATTGACATATCGACTTACAACTCCTTTGTCATATGGAGTGCGCTGAACCCTATCTGGAAGGCAAGCAAGATAAAAAGTAGGAGGTGTTTAATGCAGGATTTTGTTAATACTCCTTTTACGCAAAGGAGACACCACCTTCCCGCACAGCAGCCGCAGCAGCAGTGGTAAGGGCAGTGCCCAGTTCTGAACCCGGCGCTGATGAACAAAAAGTCCCAGAAGAAGCCAACAAAGGGGCACCGAAGAGAAGGAGATACAACTGCAGCTCTTCAAAAAACGAATGTAAAGCAGGGACAACTTGCTGCAAATGTGGGTAGCAAGGGTCACACACGCAAGGTATCTGACCACTCCTTTGCCTGCGAAGACTAGTTTGCAAATGGCAATTATTATTTCTGTTTGGTTTGTGTGTTGGTTAAATGTTAGTTAATGTTTAATTAATAGTTTATATTTATGATTACATCGTTGTTATGAGGATATTTTATGATATAGCATTAAGGACAGTGTTTGATGGTTGTAAAGATTATAAATGTTTATATAATAAACTCCACCGTTGCAGAATTTTCTCGCCATTTTCAGTTTCAACAAATATATTTAAATCATTGTGGCCGTTACGTTTTCGTGTCTTAGGTAAAATAGGACATGATATTGTGATAGTAGATGCTTTTTTTCCAGAAACGATTTTTTATCTAAATAACACACTTTCAATGCTCTCTGAAACATTAATTAAGGATCACTCAACGATTTATTGAGTGATCGGCTATTCATATATTCTGAAAAGATCTGTGGTTTAAAATTTGGTGTAGGCACTTGTTATTAGGGGATTCTTAGACCGAATCAAACTTGACCCGGTTCATAATGTGAAAGTATAGTTTATGAATTGTACGTAAGGGTTAATTCTGCATATTGTGATATTGTAAAAAAAAATTTTCTTGACTTTTTGTGTGGTTGCAATGACTTTTACCGAATAAGTTGTTGTTCTTTGTCTATCCCCTGTTATGATATCCGGACGGTTATTATGGATTGTCCCATCTGTAAATCTGTTCGGTAGTCATATACTTTGTTGAAATCTGACACGCATTGATAGTAAGATTTTGTAACCTTTCTGCTTCGCAGCATCACGCTCAGATCTTTCAAACTATCCTGGTGGTGTTTAACATTGTGTCCTTCTGGAGTTGTCCATGAACATTACAAGCGGTGATGAGTGGAGTTCTGGAGCAATCGGAGTTGGGTCCGTTTTCTATCGTGTTGTACGTCAATGATTTGGATGAAGGATTTGATTGCTATGTGACAGGGTTTGAAACCCATGTGAAGGTAGATGGACGGCCTGGTAGTGTTGAAGAAACAAGGTGCTTGCAGACGGAACAAGACAGACTAGAGAAGAGGCAAATAATTATGAAGGAACATAACGTAGCTAAGTGCCGAGTCTTACTCTTTGGCAAATGGAATAAAGGCGTGGAGTATTTCGTAAATGGGAAGAACATTTGTATTGAAAAATCAGAGTTGCAATTACACAGGAAAATCTGCAGATTCAGTGAGTGGTGAGGGACACAAATGCATGTTCCAATCCATTTTCCGAGGACTGGTATATAAAAACAACTCCTTCTACATGTTATAAACTGTATGCTCTCTATAGGCCTGGGCTATTTTAACAAAGGGGATAACACTGAAACAAGCAGAGGTGCAAAGCCTTTTGGGAAGATTTCCTGACGGAATATTTGCAGAACTGAGGGGAAGCCAAATGCAATATTAGCATCCATTTCCAGAGAAATTGAATATAAAAGCAACTCTTTAGCAAGCTATTAATTTGTATATTCGTCCTGCTTCCGGCCTCATAATCCCGTTCCACGGGCAGCATATCCCGGAAGGTCCTGCCATTAAACTTAACTGTTAACTCTCGGAACTGCCAGTACAGTACTTCGTCACTCATCGTACCCATGTCATTGGTAACTCAATCGCCAACAATTTCTTGCTGATCACATGCCCATTTAAGAATACTGAGGACTCGATCTGAGATATCGTTAACGTTGTCGCCGACATAACTACCTGTCCGCACCACTAACGAATATCCTATCACCACAGAGTGACTTTCACTCTGCCCCCCACACCAACATACACTCAAGGACATCACTCAACGACAACTTCCTTTCTGTGTCACAAAGACAAACTAAGTGCATGAGAGACCAACACTGTGAGTGAACACTCTTAGGTGATTAACCCGCCCCCGAAACTCTGCGACGGTATCCCAAATGTTGCAGGAGATTGCCACATGGGAACTCTACAACTCTGCCCTGGTCCCCTTTAGCTATTTCTCCTTCCTGACTGTCACACAGTCTCCTGTTGCCTGCCTCCTGGGTGTAACTCCTTCTTTATATGTTTATTCCATCATACTTCATCCTCCCGAATGATCTGGAGCTCGTCCAGTTCCACCCCCAGCTCATCAACGCGATTGTCAGCAGATTCAGCTGAACGCAGCTCTCGCAGATGTCGTCGTTGAGGTTTATCCGAGTTCTCAATGGCTTCCCATATCCCGCAAGAGGAGCATTCAACTATCCTGCCTGGCATCTCTGTATCCTGTCTGTTCAGATATAAAAAAGGGAAGGGAAAAAAATATTAGCCAACTGCTTTCTTTTCTTTGCCTTCTTTAACTGTGGTCTGACTGAGCTAAAGCCTTGGTGAGCAGAATCCTGAAGATGACCTGTTTGACCGCCCATTCAGACTATGGCTATTGCATTTGACTCTGCCTTACTGCTGCTGATAAGCCGCAAACGCTGCCTGGACGCTTGTCAAAGCTCTTCTTTCCTGTTACGATTCGCTGTCGCTTTTTATACCCCTGCTGACTCCGACATCACCCGATGTGCAGATTGGCCGGTGGTTCGAAGCTCCTTTTTTTCCGAAAATCATTATTTTCGAATAATCTAAATCGATATCATTATCAATCAAACTATGCAACTCTATTTTTCAGTTCTATCTAAGCAATATTCATTTTAATCTGTTTATATCATCGTTTGTTTGTTTTTGATTTGCTACGTGTACCTTCCTTTCCAATCCGTTTCTGTATAAATATCTAACTGTGTGTCAATATGTTTCTCAATTTTGTGCCAATTTACAGAAACGGCACGCATCCGAGGAGAGCCGACTACAGAGATTATTAGATACACTTACAATCGGCATTTGTATCTGAATGTCTACAAACAAATGGTTAACTGCACGAGTCATTCCTTAGAACTTAATGAAGGGAGTGTCCTTGGGGATTGATGACGTCACCGCGGAGGTGTGGCTGCTGGTTCCCTGTTCTATTAATATGTCTCCCTCTCAACGCCAGTCTCAATCAGAGCCGTCACTCTGCGCTATCGGAGACCAGCGGCTCCAGGTAGAGAGGACAGAGGCTGTATCGGGAACAGGAGAATCTGGAGTTTTCCAGCAATGAATCTGCAAAATGCTTCGCGGAACGCTGCGGGATCTCTGAGGAACATTTTCTGGGGCAATCCAAATCTGGATAAAAATCCTAAAATGGTACCGCTTGACGATCCAATCCCTCCGGCGATTGACAGCTTCAAAATAGTTTACTATCCCGTACTCGCAATTGTAGCAGTCCCTGGTAAGTGTCTTGTCTCTTCCTCGAGATTAACGTTGGAACATATTAATCGCTTCTCTTTCATACTTGTCCTCTAACGACGCGCTAATTGCATGGCAGGTCTCTCAAAACGGTACCGCTTCAGCAGCTCCGGCTCAGTAAATTACGGACGTTTTCTCTCCAGCTTTGTGTCTGTCAGCGTCCCGGTTACTTCTCTGTCAGGCAAACGTTATCTGTGTCCCTTCTCGTCTCAAGCACTGCCAACAAGTGAACTCTCAAGCACCTTCACTCGATTCCAAGCATGTTCGAACTCTCAGATCATACTCTCAAAGTGAGTGCCCTCAAATCTAGGCAGTATTCTGCAAAATTACATTTGCACCCTCCGTGAAGCATACACGTGCTTCCGTTACTTTATATTCCACAGTCCATTCAGGACATGGTTGGATAATTCAGCTATCTCGAATACTGTTGGAAGGGAATGAATGAATAAATAAAGAAATCATTACCTAAAGAGAATGAAGTCACGTCGGCATCATTATTACCATCATCTTCCACTACACAAATAGTGCAGTGGCATCTGGGAGCCTGCAGACGGATATCGATTATTTAAACGAAAGTATCAGCGTGTATGCAGACGGAGCACAATGTTCCTAAAGGCGAGGTCATTTACGTGGGAATGACAAATTGAAGAACAGAATTTTATTAAGTGCTAAACGATTGCTGTATGCTGCCGTGTGAAAGGACTTTAGAGTGCTTATTCTTCAATCACAAAAGGTTGGTTTGCAGCTGCATTAGGCGACAAGGAGGCAAATGGGTTAGTGGCTTTCACTGCGCGATGGGTGAATTTATGAGCATGGAGGTTTGGATAGAATGTGGCGCAGTAGTAGGGGTATTACAGGCTTCAGAAGGGAAAAACAGGCAGATGAATATATGTCTATGGTGAGCTCAACCAAGATCATCTTCAATGGTGGAGCATTCCAGTCCGAAGAGATGGACTATTCCAGCTAATATTTCTTCTGCTCTAATGGACACTCGTGTTTACTGTTGAGGGAAGTGAATTTCTGGCGCTGTGATACTTGGCACTTAATCAGTAATCAGATCATTATCATTTCTCGTTTTCATCTGCTTCTACTGACGGCAATACTTAGCATACATTCTAGCTGTCCATCGACATCACTGCTCGGCCCATAGTATTCAGTCGTTGAGTTCCGTCATTCGAGCACCCAGGCTTCTCCGCCATCCCATCATAGCTGATTTATCATCCTTCTCAAGCACATTTTGGCGCCCATTCTTCATATCAATTAACGCCCGGACGAATCAAGGGGATATCACACTCTGCTGCAAATGGTTCCAACGAACTGACACACACAGCCGTCTGTGGCGAGGAATTCACATATTTCGACCAGCCTCGGCCGAAACAGATTTCCATCCAGCTCTGTTCTAATGTGATGTCTTGTAAATCCTCATCTTCTAGTTTCAGACTGCAACACAACAGTAGCTATCCTCTCCAAGTCCACGATACCTTGGCCTTTCAACATTCGGTAGGTTTCAATGAGATTCTCCTCATTCTCCTGAACTTCGAAGGTACATTATAATCACTACCATTTAATAATGGATCCGATTACCTCCTTAGTAGGGACATCTATTCAATGTCCATCTCTGCTCTTGGAAATTATTTCGATAAAAATAGTTGTTTTCATTGAATAATTCATTCCGAATGTGTGTTAAATGTCTTTATCTCCCTCCGCACAGTGAACGTGTTGACAATGGTCATCCTGTCGCGGGGAAAGTGCGGTCTCACCAAAGGCGTAACAACGTACCTGCTTGCCATGGTAGCAGCTGATCAGCTGGTCGTTCTGTTCGATCTGGTTTTGAGCAAGATTCCGATAACTTACGTGCCATGGGAGGTTTTCTACTGGAGTTTTCGTGTTCCCGTGTGTAATATTCACGCCTTCATACTCTACGCTGCCACAGACTGTTCTGTCTGGTTCACCGTCGCTTTCACCTTTGATCGATGTGTGGCCATTTGTTTTCCACAGCTGAAACTAAATTTCTGCACCGGGAGAGCGGCGGCTCTGGTTCTGGGGACAGTGACTGTGCTGAGCTGCGTAAAGAACATTTTCTGGTACTTTATGCTCAGTGGGAGATATTCGACTTTATTTATGTCCTTGCTCTGCCTGGGTAGTCGCCGTTTCTTTTCCGCACATCGCAGGGTACCATTTGAAGCGATTCATTTCTTCCTTACCCCAATATTCCCCTTTGTTCTGATTCTCCTGCTCAACAGTTTAACCATCAGGCACGTCTTAAGGGCCAGCCAAGCCCGAAGGAGACTCCGTGGTTCTCGCGATGTCGAAACGCCCGCCGACCCGGAGATGAGGAACCGCAGGCAATCTCTCCTGTTACTGTTACTGATGTCGGGGAATTTCATCCTGCTGTGGGCGCTGATGACCGTGTATTCCGTATGGGAGTGCCTGTACATTTATTTTAAAGCTAAACCCCCGAATATGCTGCTGGAACTGAGCTACATTTTTCAGCTGCTGAGCTGCTGCACAAACACGGCCTTGTACGCCGCGGCCCAGACCCGGTTCAGGCTGCAGTTCAAGGAGACGGTGAAATCTCCCCTTCGTCTAATGACAATGTTCTTTCGTCGTTGTCAGTAGAGCATTAATCCTCAGTGACGCCCCAATATATCCCATTTCTTCAGTAGCATTTGCAATTCCATTGGAGCTGTGGACGTCCATGAATAGCTCCCGCCCTCCGCCCCTCCATGCACAAACAGGATCAGGGAATGCCCCAGTCTGCCTCCACACTGGTCCTTCCAGTCTATTTTGTTCACGGGTTCCCTGTATTGACCCTCTGGTCAACCAAGTGGGTGATTCTTCCCTTATTTGCATGCGAAGCCTTGCCAACCCCATCGCAATACGACCCTTCTGTACTGCCGGTCTTCCGTGTGTTCCGTTTGCCTGCTCAGTTACGCCCTATGTAGTTCTGTCTCTTTCCTCTGCGGAGGGCTATTGGTTCCAAGAGCGCCTGACTTTGAGCCGTTCAGGAAGGCTGGACAGACTACAGTCAGTAGACAGACTGTAGACAGACTACAGTCCCGTTGCAGCGGATTTCTTTGCAGATCTGTCTGACACCTAGAGAATAAATTAATAACTAGCCCTCGTAAAAGGTTCATTCAATCGTTCGACCCTTGTATCAATCCCCATCGTAATGCCTTTTGGAACTTAAAGAAATTCTAGGACGCGCTCCACCTGGCCCGAACTACCTAGACAGCAAAGACACGTACATTCAAATGCTGTTCACAGACTTCAGTTCAGCGTTCAACACAATCAGAAATTGATTTGAAATCTGAATCTACTGGGCCTAAATACCTCCTTCTGAAACTGTGTTATAGTCTTATAGACTTCCTGACTTTGAGTCCTCAGTCTGTCGTAATCGGACGCAGCATCTCCAACACTATTACACTAAGCAAGAAGGCCCCACAAGGCTGTGTTCTCAGTCCACTGTTGTTCACTCTGCTGACCCACGGCGGTGCTGCAACCCACAGCTCGAACCACATCATCAAGTCCGTCGACGACCCGCCGGTGGTGGGTCTCATCAGCAACAAAGACGATTCAGCATACAGAGAAGGAGGTGCAGCGGCAAACGGGCATGGAGGTGATGCTGCAAATGCACGAGGATATTATTATTATTATTATTATTATTATTATTATTATTATTATTATTATTATTATTATTATTATTATTATTATTATTATTATTATTATTATTATCATTATTATTATTATTAGTTTGGATTGTGTGTTGGTTAACTGCTAGTTAACGTTTAATTAATAGTTAATATTTATGATTATATTGTGGTTATGAGGATATTTTATGATATAGCATTAAGGACACCGTTTTAATGGTTGAAATGGTTATAAATGGTTATATACTAAATTATACAGTTGCAGAATGTTCTCGACATTTTCATAATCAGCAAATATATTTACATCATTCAGGCTGTTACGTTTTCATATCTTAGCTAAAATAGGACATGATATTATGTGATAGAAGAAGCTTTTTTGTCAGAAAAGTTTTTTTTTCCTCTAAAAATACACTTTCCCTGTTCTCTGAAACATTCATTAAAGATTAATCACTCATTTATTGATGTCAGATAGGCTATTCATATATTTTAAAAAGATCTGTGGTTTAAAAGTTGGAAAAGATACTTGTTATTTGGGGATTCTTAGACACGATCAAACTTGACCCGGATCATACTTTGAAGGTAGAGATTATGAACAGGACGTAAGGGTTAAGTGAGCATATTGTGGTGTTTTTTAAAGCATTGAATGTCTGAATGAATGATTAAATAAACAAACAAACAAACAAACAAATAAATAAATAAATAAATAAATAGATAAATGAATAAATAAATAAATACCTGAAACCCCACCTATTAAAGAGAATGAGGTCACTAAGGCATCATTACTACCATGATCTTCTGCCTACACAAATACTGCAGTGGAATCTGGGAACCTGCAGACGGATATCGATTGTTTAAGCGAAAGTATTAGGCGGACGGCGCACAATGTTGCGAAAGGCGAGATCATCTATTTGTGAAGGACAAATGGAAGGACAGAATATTATTAAGTGGTAAATGATTGCAGTATGGTACCGTGTGGATTCACTTTAGCGAGTTTGTTCTTCAATTACAAAAGGTTGGTTTGCAGCAGCGGCAGGCTAACAAGGAGGAAAAACGGTTATTGGCCTTCATTGCTAGAGGGGTGAATTTACGAGCAGGGAGGTTATGATGCAAATGCACGAGGTACTGTTGAGCTGCAGTTCTACGTAAGGTCTGGTACTCTGCCTTGAGGAGGGATTTACTGTCCTTGTCTCGTTTCCACATTTTTATTCCAGTCGTGAGTTGGAGAGAATATAAGGCGAGATTGTGTCGGGTGCGACTGCACGCACTGGAATTCAGAAGCATCAGAGATGATCTTTCAGCAACATATAAATGTACGAAAGGGATAGATATGACAGGGACAGGAAAGTTGTTTCTACTGGTAGTTGAGAATAGAAATAGCGGACATAGGCTGAAGCTTGTGGGGAGTGAATTTCGGACGGAGAAGTGGAGGAACTGCTTTTCCCAGAGAGTGGTCAGTCTGTGGAATTCTCTGCCCAATGAAGAAGTGGACGCTACCTCAGTAAATATATTTCAGAAATGTTTGGATAGATTGAGGCGTAGTAGTAGGGGGATTACGGGCTTTCGGGGCGGTGGTAAAGCAAACAGATGGAGATGTGTCCATGGTCAACTCAACCATGATTATCTTCAATGGCGGAGCATGCCAGATCAAAGTGATGGACTATCGCAGCTACTATATCTTCAGCCCTTCTGCTCTAATGTTCTCTCGTGTTTACTGTTGAAGGAAGTTGAATATCTGGCGCCGTGATACTTGGCCCTTAATCAGTTAACAGTTCACTATTGTATCCCGGTTTCAGCTCCTTCTCCTGACAACAATGTTCAGAATAAATTCCAGATATCCATCGATATCACTACTTGGCCCATAGGATTCGGGAGTTAAATTCCCTCATTCGAGAACCGAGAATACTCGGTCATTCCATCTACCTGATTTATTATCCCTCTCAACCACATTCCGGCGACGCATTCTCCATATCAGTTGACGCCCGGACGAATCACCCGCATATCATTCTCCGCTGCAGATGGTTCCAACGAACTGACTCCCATAGCCGTCTGTGGCCAGGAATTCCACATTTTCACCAGCCTCGGTCGAAGCAGATCTCTATCCACCTCTGTTCTAATGTGATGTCTTGTAAATCCTCAACTAGTTTCAGACTCCAAGACAACAGTAGCTATCCTCTCCACGTCCACGATATCTTGACCTTTCAACATTCGGTAGGTTTCAATGAGACTCTCCTCATTCTCCTGAACTTCGCAGGTGTATTATAATTACTACCATTTAATAATGGATCCGATTACCTCCTTAGTAGGGACATCTATTCAATGTCCATCTCTGCTCTTGGAAAAGATATCGATTAATATAGTTGTTTTCAGAGAATATTTAATTCCGAATGCGTGTTAATGGTCTTGATTTACCGCCGCACAGTGAACATGGTGACAATCATTATCCTGTCCCGGGGAAAGTGTGGTCTCTCCAAAGGCGTCACAAGGTACCTGGTTGCCATGGTAGCAGCGGATCAGCTGGTCGTTCTAATCGATCTGGTATTGAGCAAGATTCCGATGATTTACATGCCAAGGGAGGTTTTCTACTGGAGTTTCCATTTTCCCGTGTGTAATATTCACGCCGTCATACTCTACGCTGCCACAGACTGTTCTGTCTGGTTCACCGTCGCTTTCACTTTTGATCGATGTGTGGCCATTTGTTTTCCGCAGCTGAAACTGCGTTACTGCACCGGGAGAGCGGCGGCTCTGGTTGTGGGTACAGTGACTTTGCTGAGCTGCTTAAAAAAACATTTTCTTTTACTTTATGCTCGATGGGAAATATTCGACTAATTATGCCCTTGCTCTGCCTGGATAGTCGCCGTTTCTTTTCCTCTCTTCAGTTGGTAACATTGCAAGCGATTCATTAATTCCTCACCCCAATATTCCCCTTTGTTCTGATTCTCCTGCTCAACAGTCTAACCATAAGACAAGACTTACTGGCCAGCCGAGCCAGGAGGAGACTCCGTGTTTCTCGCGATGGCGAGACGCCCACCGACCCGGAGATGAAGAACCGCATGCAATCCCTCCTGTTACTGCTGGTGATGTCGGGGAATTTAATCCTGCTGTGGGCGCTGCTGACCGGGTATTCCGTATGGGATAGCTTGTATATTTATTTTAAAGCTGATCTCCCGAATACTCTATTGGAACTGGGCTACATGTTTCAACTGCTGAGTTGCTGCACCAACACGGCCCTTTACGCCGTGGCCCAGACCAGGTTCAGGCTGCAGTTCAAAGAATCGGTGAAATCACCGTTCGGTCTAATGACAAAGCTCGCTCGGCGTTATCAACCGAGCATTAATCCTCAGTGACGCCCCAGTATATGCTATTTCGTCTATGGCTTGTGCAGTTCCATGGGGCTTGTGGACTCCCCTCATTAGCTCCCATCCTGCACACCTCCATGCACCAACAGGATCAGCGACTATTCCAGTCTGCCTCCACTCTGTTCCTTCCAGTTTACTTTCTTCGCTGGTACCCAGTAATGTCTCCCTCAGTTCCACCAAGTGGGTGATTCTTCCCGATTTGCATGCAAAGCCTTGACAACACCATTTTGCCTTGCCGGTATTCAGCGCGGTCCGATTGCCCACTCAGGTACGCCCGATGTAGTTCCATCTCTTTCCTCTGGGGAGGGCTATTGGTTCTACGTGCGCCTGCCTTTGAGCCGTTCAGGAAGGCTGGTTACCGTGAGCAGACTACAAGTCTCCGCTTGCAGCGGATTTCTTTAGAAATCTGTCTGCCACCGAGAGAATAATTTAAAAACTCGCACTCGTATAATGGTCCGTTCCTAGTCACAAACTCCATCACAAAGCTTCAGGGAAATTAAAAAAATATATATATCTTGCACACTTTGTGTAGTGTTGGTGCTATCTGTCGAATCAGAATTAGTACATTGTGGATGTGGGGAAGGTGATTTCAGAGGAAAGGACACACGACGTCTATTTATATATTGATTCCCTTGTCGCTTGGCCTCTGTCCTTCTCCGATTGTTTACAGGCCGTTCTGCTCAGTTTCCGCCGCTATCCGTAAAGCGCGAGTGCTTCGGTGTCCTCGGCGTACTCCTGATTCCTCCCACAAACCAAACACCTATGTGTTGATAGGTTAATTGGCCATTGTACATTGTTCCATTAGTAGGGTCGGTCGGACCGTGAAACATGACGCCAGCGAAGGTCCGACCGTTGGGATTGGACTTGAAGTCAGCCTTTTGAGAAGGACTCCTTCCGGTGGAATATGACGAGACCGAGATGCATTAGATAGCATGGCTTTAAATTGTGTACAGATGCCTGTGGTACAGGGCAACCATTTTGCATGTGACAGTTGTTGGGACTGTCCTGCCGTTTGATTTGGCTGAAAATGGGTTGACTCATAAATACTCTTGCAGACGGCAAAAACGTGATGGAGTTGTCGTTGTTGACGGATCATGGTGACAGTCCAGTTGGAAATGTGGCCGGAGAAGTGACAACCTTGTCATAATAATACGATAGGTCGGTCTAGAACGAAAGACAAATACGAGATTAGGAAATATTTTTAGAAATATAGAGAAAATGGAGAGAACAAATGGAGAGAACATTTGAGAGAAAATTTGAGAGAAAACAGAGAACATTTGAATCGGGAGAAAGTTACAGCTTGTGATTCAGCTGGGAGCTCAGAGAATTCGACCGTGTAGGTAGGATTTAAGCCGACCTTGTCCACACCTGTCGAGGAGGGGGAACTGCGCAGGCGCGAATGACGTCAGTGTCGAGCGCGCACTTTAAAAGGCAGGACTTCTTTTCAGAGCGGGCAGCGTCGAGCGGGCAGCGGAGTCCGTGGAAGCAGAGTACTGGGCTTTGGCTAAGTGGGCTTCGGCGTAAGCGGACTACGGTAAGCCTGTTTGATTGCTCTCTGAGGGGAAGAATGTAAGGTCGCTAGGTGCTTTTTAGACTTATTCTATTAATTCAGTTCAGGTATGGGAGAGACAGTCAGAGCAGTGGTGTGTTCCGTATGCAGTATGTGGGAAGTCAGGGTCAACACAGTTGTCCCTGATGACCACACCTGCAAGAGGTGCGTCCAGCAGCAGCTTCTATCAGCCCGAGTTAGGGAGTTGGAGCGGGAGCTGGATGAAGTACGGATCATTCGGGAGGCAGAGGCAGAGATAGATAGGAGTTATCAGGAGATAGTCACACCAAAAAACCAAGAAGTAGGCAGATGGGTGACGGACCAGAGAGGCAGGGGGAGCAGGCAGAGAGAGCAGAGCACCCCTGCGGCCATTCCCAATAACAATAAGTATACCGTACTGGATACTGTTGATGGGGGTGACCTAGCAGGAATAAGTTGTAGTGGTCCTGCCTCTGGCACAGAGGTTGAACCCTCAACTAGAAAGGGGAGGAGGGAAAAGTAGAGAGCGATAGTTTTAGGGGATACTATAGTTAGGGGGGCAGATAGGAGATTTTGTGGGTCAGATCGGGAGTCTCGGATGGTATGTTGCCTCCCTGGTGCCAGGCTCCGGGACATCTCAGATCGGGTGCAGGATATTCTTGAGAACGAGGGCATGAACCCAGATGAAGTGGTCCATGTAGGGACCAACGATGCAGGTAAGGTGAGTGAGGGGGGTCCTGCTTAGAGAGTTCAGGGAGTTAGGAGTGAAGCTGAAAGGCAGGACCTCCAGGGTGACAATCTCGGGATTGCTACCTGTGCCACGTGCGAGTGAGGTGAAGAATAGAATGATTATGCACATTAACACGAGGCTGAGAGCATGGTGCAGGAAGGAAGGGTTCAGGTTTTTGGATAATTGGTCTTTGTTCCAGGGACATTAGGATCTGTTTCGAAGGGACGGTCTACATCTGAACCGGAGGGGTACTAACATTCTTGCAGGAGTGTTTGCCAGTGCTGCTCGGGGGGTTTAAACTAGATGTTCAGGGGGCAGGGATCCAGATCCAGAGGGTTGGTCAGAAGTAGCATGGGGTTCAATGTGTAGAAGGTTTGGGTGATCTTGAGAAGGTCATCCAAATTCAGGGTGCAATTAGCCCGAAGGAAGTTCAAGGAGCTGGGTTAGGTAAAGTAGACAGTGTTTTAAGCAAAGAGAGGAGGAATGGGCTAAGAATTCTATACTTGAATGTGAGTAGTGTCAGAAATAAGACAGATGAGCTTGAAGCTCAGATGAAAATGGGGAACTACGATATTGTTGGGATAACGGAGACATGTCTGCAAGGGGATCAGGCCTGGGAATTGAGTGTACCAGGGTATACGTGATATCGTAGAGACAGAAATATGGGAAGAGGGGGTGGGGTGGCCCTGTTGGTGAGGAATGAAATTCAGTCCTTAGCAAGAGGTGACTTGGGAACAGGGTAAGTAGAGACTGTGTGGATTGAGCTGAGGAACAGTAAGGGTAAAAAGACCCTAATGGGTGTTGTGTACAGGCTCCCAAACAGTAGCGTGGATATTGGGTACAAGTTGATTAGGGAGTTAACATTGGCATGTGCTAAATGTAATGCAGTCGTTATGGGAGATTTCAACATGCAGGTGAACTGGGAGAATCAGGTAGATGCTGGACCCCAGGATAGGGAGTTTGTGGAGTGTCTAAGGGATGTATTTTTGGAACAGCTTGTGCTTGAGCCAACCAGGAACGAGGCTATTTTGGACTTGGTGTTGTGTAATGAACATGAATTGATAAGTGATCTTGAAGTAAAGGAGCCATTAGGAAGTAGTGATCATAACATGATAAGTTTTTATCTACAATTTGAGAGGGATAAGAGCAGATCAGAGGTGTCTGTGTTGCAATTCAATAAAGGAGACTACGGAGCCATGAGGGAAGAACTGGTCAAAGTTAAATGGGTGGATGCCCTGGCAGGAAAGACAGTGGATCAGCAGTGGCAGATATTCTTGGGCATAATACAAAAGATGCAAAAGCAGTTCATTCCAATGAGAAGGAAGGATTCAAAGAGAGGGAAGGGGCCACAGTGGTTGACAAAGGAAGTCAGAGATTGTATAGCATTAAAGAAAAAGAAGTATGACAGGGCTAAGATGAGTGGGAATACAGATGATTGGGAAAGTTTTAAGGAACAGCAGATCTTAACTAAAAAAGCAATACGGAGAGAAAAAATCACGTATGAGCTCAGTCTAGCCAGGAATATAAAAGGGGATAGCAAAAGCTTTTTTAGCTATGTGAAGAGAAAGAAGATAGTTAAGAACAATGTTGGCCCCTTGAAGAATGAATTGGGAGAAAATGTTATGGGAAACAGGGAAATGACAACAGAATTTAATGCATACTTTAGATCTGTCTTCACCAGGGAGGACACAAGCAATCTCCCAGATGTATGGATGGGACAGAGTCTTAAGATATCAGAGGAATTGAGACAGATTGACATTAGGAAAGAAACTGTGATGAGTAGACAGGTAGGACTGAAGGCTAATAAATCCCTGGGTCCAGATGGTCTGCATCCGAGGGTTCTACAAGAGGTGGCTCAGGAAATTGCGGATGCATTGGTAATAATTTTCCAATGTTCCTTAGATTCAGGATCAGTTCCTGAAGATCGGAGAGTGGCTAATGTTATCCCACTTTTCAAGAAGGGAGGGAAGGAGAAAACGGAGAACTGTCGCCCTGTTAGCCTAACGTCAGTCGCGGGGAAGATGCTTGAGTCCATTATTAAGGACGAAATAGTGACACATCTTGATGGCAGAACAAGGATTAGGCCGAGCCAGCATGGATTTACCAAGGGCAAATCATGCTTGACTAATCTGTTGGAGTTTTTTGAGGGTGTAACAAGGATGTTAGACGAGAGTAAGCCTGTGGATGTTGTGTACCTAGATTTTCAGAAGGCATTCGATAAGGTGACACATAGGAGATTGGTGAGTAAACTCAGAACTCAATGCATTGGGGGCAGGGTTTCAACATGGATACAAAACTGGTTGGCAGATTGAAAGCAAAGGGTAGCAGTGAATAGGTGTTTCTCGGACTGGCTGGAGGTGACTAGTGGGGTACCGCAGGGCTCTGAATTGGGACCACAGCTCTTTACGATTTATGTCAACGATTTAGATGAGGGCATTGAAAACTATATCAGCAAGTTTGCTGACGATACTAAACTGGGTGGCAGAGTGACATGCGAAGAGGACGTTAGGAGAATACAGGGAGACCTGGATAGGCTGGGTGAGTAGGCAGATACTTGGCAGATGTCATTCAATGTGAATAAATGTGAAGTTTTCCACTTTGGAAGCAAGCTCAAGAGGGCAGATTATTGTCTGAATGGTGTAGAGTTAGGTAAGGGAGAAATGCAAAGAGACCTAGGAGTCCTAGTTCACCAGTCAATGAAGGTGAATGAGCAAGTGCAACAGGCAGTGAAGAGGGCAAATGGAATGTTGGCCTTTGTTACAAGGCGAATTGAGTGCAAGAGCAAGGATGTCCTTTTGCATTTGTACAGGGCCCTGGTGAGACCACACCTGGATTATTGTGTACAGTTTTCGTCTCCAGGTTCAAGGAAGGATATTCTCTCAATTGAGGAAGTGCAGCGTAGATTCACTAGGTTGATTCCTGAAATGGCAGGGCTGTCTTACGCAGAGAGATTGGAGAGATTGGCCTTGTACACGCTGGAATTGAGGAGATTGAGAGGGGATCTGATTGAAACGTTTAAGATAATTAAAGGATTTGATAGGATTGAGGCAGGAAATATGTTTCAGATGTTGGGAGAGTCCAGTACCAAAGGGCATGGGTTGAGAATAAGAGGTCAGTTATTTAAAACAGAGTTGAGGAAGAGCTTCTTCTCCCAGAGATTTGTGGAGGTGTGGAATGCACTGACCGGGAAGACGGTGGAGGCCAATTCTCTGGATGCTTTCAAGAAGGAGCTAGATAGATATCTGATGGATAGGGGAATCAAGAGGTCAAGGCAGGGACTGGGTATTGATAGTGAATGATCAGCCATGATCTCAGAATTTCGGTGCAGACTCGAGGGGCCGAATGGTCTTCTGCTGCACCTATTGTCTATTGTCTATTGATAACAAAAGACAGTTTATGCTGAGATATCAGAAGAAAGTTCAGCTTGGTTGTGTTACTTAAACGCAGTACTGGGGAAAGTACCTCTTGCTTTGCGCAACACTGTAAAGGTTTGAGCATTAATGGAACACACCTGGAGTTAGGTTTCGCTGGTAACCAGCAATAGTTTGTTAGCAACACATAATATATAACTTAAACCGGGTATTCCAAGGGTTTGCAGTGTTATGTATATATCGGAGTGTAAAATATTTTCCAAATGTAGTCATGCTCAAGTAGCAAGACTTACCGTCTCACGATGTTATATCCGAAATTTCTGTTCAGTTCAAAGGCACAACAGTTGATGTGAGAGAGAGATATTTGTAATCCAAACGAACAGCTGTCGTCGATCTTCCCGTTGTCCTCCGAATCCTCACACGAAACCTCACTAACAGTAGCTTACCACAAGTGTGACCATCTTCAAGGGGACCACCACCCAGGTAAGTGTCGACACACTGGTAGATTCCACAAGGTGATACCAATCACACACAACGTGATAGCCACTTATCCAGTTCCACAACCTACGAAGTAACTCTATCGCTGTTTTGTCACAGGGGTGCCTTTCTTCAGTGAATTACCATACCCAGACAAAGGGTAAACACTCAACTGGTAACCACAAAGGTTTTCCCGTGAGCAGAGAATCCACTCCTGCGGATTAACTCTGTCACAACAAACTTTCATATCCGAATGGAAATAAACTCACCCTCCCCGGCTGCTTTAAGACAGAGTCCAAACAGTAATCTCTTTGTCACAAGGTTTCGTCTGTTTCAATACTACCTCTCCTCTCTGCAAACTTCTTCTAGTTCCAGCAACTTGTGAGAGTCAATTATGAATACTCTCGATCCATCTCAACTCACCCATTTGGGCCACAGTAAGTTTAAATGCGGCCGACTCACTGCTGTCTTCCATTGAGCACCTTGACTCTGACTGTGTGTCTCTGCGTCCTTGTATATTCAAAACAAGCCGCAGAATAAATTTTAAATATTCATTGTCCATCAAATAACGCCACCTCTCTCATCATAGCAATTGTGCAAATTTTATAATCAGCAGAAATCCAGCAGTATCAGAAGTCAGTCTCATTCTCTCGGTCTTTTTGAAGTGACGGTCCACAGAAAGAATGAGCCCTGGGGGTATATAACAGTCGAAACACCTGTCCGTGGACAGGTAATTCAGTAGCTCTGCTGTTTGATTCACTCATCTGCAAAAATACAAACGTATATTTGTGTGCTGCCAGTAGATGACAGATTGTGATGCAGAAATTTTATGTTGTAACCCAGGAATCGCATTTTAATCACAACACATAAGGAATAGTCCATAGATAATGTGCTACAGTGAGTCCTTCCGGGGTTTGTGATACATATAACGGATGCGGATATCTGCAAATAAACTGATTAGTAATCTTGCAGATGACACAAAAACAAAAACATTTATTTACAAACATACACAAAGTCCCGGACAAATTCATGTGTTGTAGCTTCCAATGGCAAGAGGTTTACACAGAGAGTAGTGGGTAGAAGGGCTGCAATCTCTGGTGTGGTGGTCGAGGCACAAGGGAAAGCGGCCTTTAAAAGATCCCGCGACTGACATGAGCCTATGAGGAAAATGGAAGGATATGCTCAGTTGGCAAACAGAGAAAATATTAGTTAGAAATTACAGAAACATAGAAAATCTACAACACATTACAGGAAATTCCGAACACACTGCTGTGCCGAGCATCTATTTACTTTATAAATTACCTCGTGTTATCGATGGGCCTCTATTTTCGTTAGCTCCATGTGCCGATACAGGAGTCACTTAAAAGACCCAGTCGTATCCGCCTTCACCACCGTTACTGGCAGAAAGGGAGTTATATAACTGATAGACTAAACTTCGTGTTTCGGAAGATTTTGGATTCAATTGTTCAGGTTCAGGTAACATAGGACAAGAGAGGAGCAAGCTGATTCCTCTGCTGTCTCCCAAAGTATCCTCCACTACCGTCGCCGGCGGCCAAATCTACGCACTCAGCACTCTCTGCCTAAAAAACTTACCCCTGACATTCCCTTTGTACCTACTTCCAATCATCTTACAGATGTGCCCTCCCGTACAAGACATATTAGCTCAGGGAAAAAAAAATCCTCTGACTATCCATACGATCAAAGCCTCTCATCATCTTATCTGTCATTATTATCATTATTGTAATTATTATAATAATTATTATTAAAACCATCATTGTCTTTCGTGGAATACAATCCGTTGGGATACAATCCGTTTGTTCGAGATGGATTGGGAGCGACGTTCGGAAGGTGGTGCGTGCATTCCCGTTTACCGCGGACTCAGCTGCGAGTGACAAGGAAGTGCAAGCTGACCTCCATCTGGTGCACATTTGAGGAAGTTCCCTAGAAACTTGTGGGAAGTTAGTATAGAAATAGCAGGGGCTCCGAAAGAAATATTTCAAATGGAGTTAGAAGCGGGGATGGTGCCGGAGGAATGACGTATTGGTTATGTAGTTCCATTGTTTAAAAAGGTTTCTAAGAGTAAACCTAGCAATTACAGGCCTGTCGGTTTGACGTCAGCGGTGGGTAAATTAATGGAAAGCATTCTCAGAGATAGTATATATGATTATCTGGATAGACAGGGTCTGTTTAGGAACAGTCAGCATGGATTTGTGCGTGCAAGGTCATGCTTGACAAATCCTATTGAATAGGAACGTTAACGAGGGTAAAGCAGTGAATGTTGTCTATATGGACTTCAGTTACGCGTTGACAAGGTTCCACAGGCAGGTTTAGTTAAGAAGGCTCAAACGTTAGGTATTAATATTGAAGTAGTAAAATGGATGCAACTGTGGAAGGATGGGAGATGCCAGAGAGTAGTGGTGGATAACTTTTTTGTCAGTTTAGTGGCAGTGATGGGGCTCAGGGATCTGCACTGGGTCCAGTATCGTTCGTCATATACAATGATGATTTGGATGATATGGTGATCAATTGGATTAGCAAGTATACAAATAATACTAAGATAGATGGCGTTGTGGATAATGAAATAGGTTTTCAAAGATTGAAGAGAGATTTAGGCCAGTTAGAATACTAGACTGAAAGACGGCAGATGGAGTTTAATGCTGATAAGTGTGAGGTGCACTTTGTGGTAGGACTAATAAAAATATTGCATTAGTTTGCAACAGAACAGAGTATTCTAGGAATAATGGTTTCCGAAATTTGGAATTTCATGTCGATAGGGTGGTGAAATGGTTTTTGGTATGCAAGCCTTTATAAATCAGAGCATTTATAAATCAGAGCATTGAGTATAGGACTTAGGATGGAATGCTACAATTGTTCAAGACAATGGTGAGGCCAAATTTGGAGTATTGTGTGCAGTTCTGGTCACCGAATTATAGGAAAGATGTCAACAAAATAGAGAGAGTACAGAGGAGATTTACTGGAATGTTACTGGGATACAGCACCGAAGTTACAGAGAAATGTTGAACAAGTTAGTTCTTTATTATTTGGAGCGTAGAAGGTTGAGGGAGGGGGCTTGATAGATGTACTTAAAATGAAGAGGGGGATGGATAGAGCTGACGTGGATTGGCTTTTTCCATTGAGAGTAGGGGAGCTTCAAACAGCTGGAAATGAATTGAGAGTTAAGAGGCAAATGTTTAGTGGTAACAGGTGGGGTGACTTCTTTACTCAGAGAGTGGTAGCTGTGTGGAACGAGCGTCCAGTGGAAGTGGTAGAGGCAGGTTCGGTAATGTCACTTAAAGTAAAATTGGGTAGTTATCCGGACAGGAAAGGAAGGGGGGAGGGTTTGGGCTGCGTGCATGTCGGTTGGATTAGGTGAGAGTAAGCGTTCAGCTCGGACTAGAAGGGCTGAGATGTCGTGTTTCTGTGCTGTAATTGTTATATAGTTACATCGTTATAATTGTATGCTCTCTGTTATTTCAAGGCACTTCTTTGTAACAGGTTTGCAAAATACACAGCAGATAAAGAACCGGGATTTGGTTTGGAATCGAGCGATCACAATCCCACTAGTTCGGGCGGACCGGAGAGTTCTTTTCTTGAAAACACGCAGCCTAAGAAACTGGAGGAGAGGCGCGGCGTCAGTATATACACGTTTATATCTACCATGAGATTCAATTACTTTGCTGGGATAGTCAATCTACTCCTAATAGAATAATAACCATGACATAATCCATGAAAGACCGCACCCTCAGTCTTTCAGCCAGTAAGAGTAAGATAACCATCTGAGCTCTCTCCTTAACAAGACGTTTTAAGTGTTGAAATGGTTCTCACTGGAAGTTTTTCTTGACATCATCGTTCTTAACAGCATTCTGTTACCTTCTACCCGTAAGTTTCGAAACCCTATTGTAACGAACAACAAATTACAACCTCCGCTTTAAACACAAGGATATTCAGACTGATTTCAGTCTATTTCATGTCGTGCTTATAAGACCATAAATCATAGGAGCAGAGTTAGGCCATTCGGCCCATTGTGTCTGCTGCGCCATTTAATCCCGGGCTGATCCAATACTTCAAGACATACCGACTCACGGCCTTCTTCCCATACCCTTCAATGTCCTGGCTAATCAAGACCATATCTATTTCTGCCTTAAATGCACCAACGTCTTGACTCCACCGCCGCTCGTTATAACAAATTCCACAGATTTACCACCGTCTGTCAAAAGTAATTTCCCCGCATCTGTGTTCTAAATAGAGGTCCTTCAATCATGCCCTCAGTCATATAATCACTACACCGTAAATAATCTCGTCAGGCCTGTTAACACTTGGAATATTTCTATGGGATCCTGCCCTGATTTTTCTCAGCTCCAGGGAATACAGCCCATGAGCTGCCATCCGTTTCTCATAAGGCAACCCTTTCATTCCTTGAAACATTCTTGTGAATCTTCTCTGAAAGCTCTCCAAGGTCAGTATCTTTGTAAAATAAGGGGCCCAAAACTGCACGTAATACTCCGTATGGTCCCATGAGTGCCCTTTCGAGCCACAGCATCACGTCACATAAGTAATCGACTGCCCGATTGTCCTTCCACCAAAGGGTTAGTCCGTAGAATCTAATTAAAGTTGTGTCCGTGGGGATTGTAGACGTCACTGCACAGGTGTGACTGCTGGTTACCTGTTCTATCAATATGCCTCCTCACAGCGACAGTTTAAGTGACAGACGCCAGTGTTCGCTATCAGAGACCTGCGGGCTCAAAAGAGAGAGAGAGAGAGAGAGTGCAGAGGTTGGATCGGGAACAGGATCCTGGACTATCCCAGCAATGAATCGTAAGTTGTGAAATATATCACGCAATGCTGCGGGAATTGTGGAGAATATTTTCTGGGCCTGTGAATATCTTTCTTCATGTTATGGAACGCTGCCATTGGATTTACGTAACACTTATGTGTTTGTGACCATCCAACTGATTTACTACCCTGTCCTCGCCATCGTAGCCGTTCCGGGTAAGTGCCTGGCCCTTTCCACGTGATTGACGTTGACAAGTAAAAGTCAGCTTCTCGTAATGCCTGTCGTTTGATAGCATGACAGGTCTCTCAAACGGGTACCGCTTAAGCTAACATCGGCTGATTGCATTACAGTTGTCCTCTCTCCAGCGTTGGTGCTGTCGGCGTCCGTGTTACTTCTCTGTCAGGCAAAAGTTATCTACGCCTCTTCGCCTCACAAACACTGCCATCAGCTGACCTGACATGCACCTTCACTCCCAGAGAGGCATGTCTGAGCTTTCACAGCCTCTCCTCATAGTGACTGCCCTCCAATCTCAGCAGAATTCTGTCAAATTACATCTGCTCGCTCTGTGAAGCTTACACATTCTTCCGGTGATTTATGGTCCACAGTCTTTTTGGGATATGGTAGGATAATTCAGCTATCTCGAATTTTGGTCGAGCGGACTGCATTGCTGGAATGAATGAATCAATGAATGAATGAATGATGAATGAATGAATGAATGAACGAACGAACGAATGCATGAATGAATAAACATATAATAAATACCTCAAAACCCCAGCTGTGAAAGATAATGAGGTCACGTGGACACCACTGCTGCAACGATCTACCGCCTATACAAATAGTACTGTGGAATCTGGGAGCCGACGGAAGGATGTTGAGTGTTTAAGAGAAAGTATTAGCGTTTAGGCGGACGGAGGGCAATATTGCTAAAGGCGAGGTCATCTACTTGGCAAGGACAAATGGAAGAACGGAATATGATTCAGTGGTTAACGATTCCAGTATGCTGCCGTGCGGAGGTTGGTTGGTTTGCAGCAGCAGCAGGCTAACAAGAAGGCAAATGAGTTATTGGCCTTCATTACTACAGGGGTGAATTTATGAGCAGGACGGTTACGCTGAAACTGTACAAGGCACTGGTGAGGCGGCAACTGACGTACTGCCTGGATGTCTGGTCTCTTGATTTGAGGAGGGATTTACTGGCGTTGTAGTTGATTCACCATTTTGATTCCGTGATGAGATGTCGAGACGATGAGACGAGTCTGAGTCGCGTAGGACGGTGCACATTGGAATTCAGGAGGATCAGAGACAAACTTTTGGCAACATATAAAATTACAAAATTGGTAGATAAGACAGGGGCAGGAAGTTCTTTCCAGTGGAAGGTGAGACTAGAACTGGAGGTCATACGCTGAAGCTTCTGAAGATTGAATTTAGGACGTAGATAAGAAAGAATTGTTTTTACCGGAGGGTGGTGAACCGAGTGGAATTCTCTGCCCAGTGCATCAGTGGATAAATCATTGCGTAGTCGGGGTATTACAGGATTTGGTGGAAAAGGCAGGTAGATTGAGGTAAGTCCATAGTCAGGACAGCAATGATCATCATCAATGGCGGAGCTTGCCAGTCCGAGCAGATGGACTATTCCAGCAACTGCTTTTTCGGTTCTTCTGCTCTAATGCTCTCCGTGTTAACAGATGAGGGTATTTGATTTCTGTAAACAGTGATGCTTGGCACATTCATCAGTTCATTATCGCATCCCGTTTTAAGCTCCTTCTTCTGACACCAAAGATCAGAATGCATTCCAACCATCGAATGATATCACTACGTAATCCAGAGGGCTCGGGAGCTGACTTCGGCCGTTCGAGCAGCGCGCCCAAACACCGTATCCATTTAAGTCCCGACGAATCAAGAAACTATCAGTCTCTGAAGCAATGGTTGCAATGAACTGAATGCACAACAGTCTGTGGCGGGTAATTCCACAAATTCACCAGAAACGGTCCGAAGAAAGTTCTAACAACTTATCTTCTAAAGTGATGCATTTCGAAGAAGCCTCGTCTTCTCCTTGTAGACTCCCTCACTACAGAATCTACCCTCCCCACGTCCACGATATCTCGGCCTTTCAATATTAGAAAGGGTTCAATGAGATTCCCCTCATTCTCCTGAACTTCAGCAGGCAGATTATAATCACAATCGATTTAATAATGGCTCCCAGTAATCTCCGTTGCAGATACATTAATTGCATGTTCATCTCTGCACTCGGAGGCCCAGTCGATTAAAATCATTGCTTTCAGAGAATGTTTCCATCCAAAGTTGTGTTAATGGTCTATATTTGGCTCCGCACGGTGAACCTGGTGACAATCGTCATCCTGTCGCAGGGAAAGTGCGGTTTTCCCAAAGGCGTCACAAGGTACCTGGTTGCCATGGCAGCAGCGGATCAGCTGGTCATTCTCTTCGATCTGGTATTGAGCAAGATTCCGATGACCTGCATGCCTCTTGAGTTTTTACTTTGGTCAATACGTGTTCCCGTGTGTAACATCCACTGCGTCCTGCTCTACGCCGCCACGGACTGTTCAGTCTGGTTCACCGTCACTTTCACCTTTGATCGATTTGTTGCCATTTGTTTTCAGAAGCTGAAACGAAAATACTGCACCGGGAGATCGGCGGCTCTGGTTCTGGGGACAGTGACTGTGCTGAGCTGTGTAAAGAATATATTGTGGTTCTTTTTTTTCCAGTGGGTCATATTCGTTGTTAATTTCGTCCGTGCTCTGTGACCGTTCTTTTCGTTTTTCCGAATCTCAGGAGGAGACATTTGTACTAATTCCTGTCCTTCTCACACAATATTCCCCTTAATTCCAATATTCTACTCTTAATTGCATGTGAAGCCTTGACATCACCATTGCAATACGACCGTGTCCCTGCCGGTATTCCGTGCGAACCGAATCAGATAAGCCCAATGTAGCTCCGTCGCTTTCCTCTGGCGAGGGCTCTTGGTTCCAAGAGTCCGAGCCTGTGAGCCGCTCGGGAAGACTGGTTACCGTGAACAGATTGCAAATTTCTGCTTGCTAACCGTATTATTTGCAGATCTATCTGCCACCTCGAGAATAATTTAATAACTCGCACTCGTAAAACGACTCATCCAATCGCGCGACCCTAGCAGCAATACCCTGCGCAAAGCCACCGAAACATAAAATAATTGTTTGGACACTTTCCGTCGTGGTGTTCCTATCTGTCGAATTGGATTGAGTACATAGTGTATGTGGGGATGGTGACTGCAGAGGGAAGGGCGCATGCTGTCTATTTATTCATTGATTTTCCCGTAGATTGGCCTTTCTCATTCTGC
Source organism: Hypanus sabinus (assembly GCF_030144855.1). Classification (NCBI taxonomy): domain Eukaryota; kingdom Metazoa; phylum Chordata; class Chondrichthyes; order Myliobatiformes; family Dasyatidae; genus Hypanus; species Hypanus sabinus. The sequence continues at coordinate 101,440 of NW_026779056.1, read as the reverse complement.
GGTGGATCATCCGCCGTTCTACTCGTTTCCCGCTGCCGTCTCTAAAGCGTTACGATCTGTGTGTCCTCCGCGTACTCCGGATTCCTGCCACGGACCAAACACCTTTGTGTTAATAATCATTGTAAATTGTTCTATTAGAATTGCACCTGCCAAGGCACGACAGTTGGGATTTGACAGGAAGTAAAACTTTTTAGAAGGACTGGTTCCGCTAGGCTGAGGCATGAGACTGAGTTGCATTGGATAGCATGGTTTTAAATACAGAGAGCTGTTGTGGAGGGTAGCCGTTCTCCATGGGGCAATTGTTGGAAATGTTCTGGCGATTGACTTGGATCAAAATGAGAGCTGCTGATAAAAACTCTTGATGACGACACAAACGTGACGGAGTTGTTGGTGATTAGGGAGCTACGCAAAAGTACAGCTGGAAATGTGGCCAGAGAAATGACAACTCTCAATTCCAGAACATCGGTGACATATCGACCTGCAATGCCTTTGTCACATGCATGGAGCTGAAACCTACCTGGAGGGCAAGCAAGAGCGTCTGACGGTAGTTCGTTCTGCAGCAGTTTCGAAAGGCCCATGTGACTCGTTTTATCTGGTAAGGACGGTGCCGCGATCCGAAACTGGCTCTGATCAACAACAAGTCTCACAAGAAGCCAACACAAGAGGACAGGAGATGCAACTTCTGCTTTGCCAGAAAAGTAGTGCAAAACGGGGTCAACTTGCTGCAAATGTGGGAAACACATTTGCAGGGGCCACACCCGCGAGGTTTCCAGCACTGCTTTGTTTGCGGAGACTAGTTTTCAAATAGCAATTATAGTTTTGTGTTGCTTGTTGGTTGAGTTAGTTAATGTTGAATTAATAGTTAATAGTTATAATTACATAGTAGTTATGAGGATACATTATGATATAGCAGTGAGGACCTGTTTGATGGTGGTAATGATTATAAATGGTTATATAACATAACCCCACAGTTCCTTAATGTGCTTGCCATTTTCACTATCAACAAATATACTTAAATCATTATGATGGTTATGTTTTCAGGTCTTAGGTTCAATGGGACACTATTTTACGTGATATTAGATGGTTTTGCTACATAAACGAATATTTTTTTCTCTATAAAATAGACTCTCACTGCACTCTGAAACATTAATTAAAGATTAATCACCGATTTACTAATGTCAGCTAGGCTATTTATACATTCCGAAAATAACTATGGTTCAGGATTTGGTATAGACACTTAGTATGAGGGGGATTCTTGGACCGAGTTAAACTTGACCCGGACTATAATGTGAAGGGAGAGAATATGAACAGTATGTAAGGATTAATTCGGCATATTGTAGTGTTATTAAAGCATTGATTTCTGTATGTTGTGTGTGCTTGCAATTTGTTTATCTATTGAATAAGTTGTTGTTCTTTGTTCATCCTCTGTTACTATATCCGGACGGTTATTACGGATTATCACATCTGTAATCACTGCTTGGTGGTCATTTAATATCTTGAAACCTGACTCATGTATTGATAGTGAGCTGTTGTGTCGTTTCTGTTTCTCCTCAGCTGGTGAAACGTCATGTCCCGACACGGCCGGACACGCTCATTTCTAATTTGCTCGAAACTTTCAGACTATTGTTATGTACCCCGTAACTGGGTGTCTGATCAGCAAAGATAGAAGAATCCGTTAGAGTCTGCTGGTACTATTTTCAAAAGTGTTTATTCGTAAAATACACAAATCAATATAAAATGCAAATATACAGATAATACAAGTTAGCAATAATAAACCTAAAAATGTGGGAATAATAAGAATCAATGATAAACAAACTCTACCGATGTCTAGGGGATAATGAATTGTTATACAAAGGTATAGAGTTCAGTTCAGTTCATACGTGCTGAGGTAGATATGGTCGTTGTGTTGCCATCGTTCGAGAGAGAGATAGAGAGAGAGAGAGAGAGAGAGAGAGAGAGAGAGAGAGAGAGAGAGAGAGAGAGAGAGAGAGAGAGAGAGAGAGAGAGAGAAAGCGAACAGTCATAGCTACAATCAGGCAAACCTTTCTTTACGTTCTTGATCCGTCGATGTGTTGTGGCCATTCAGGTATGACCCCTCTGTCCTTCAGCAAGACCGTTCTTCAGTGGTGGTCTCGTCAGTCTGGCATGAGTGGACACACACACAAGCCCCCACCGACTCTGATATAAAGCTGTGAGTTTTACTGACCGATCTCTTTGTTCGGTCTCCGATGCCGCAAACCTTCTCGTGGGTTCCAACACTCAATCAGTGCTCAATGGTGTGTCTTCTGGTGTGTCTGAAGGGTGTCTCTCTAGACCTCATTTTTATCCCTACTCACGGGGTCTCAGTTTTCAAACAAGTGTGAGTGACTGTGTCCACCAAACCAGCCCACTCTGGCTGTCCACGGAGGAATTTTAATGAACAGAATGGTACAAGACCAATAACCCTCTTAGAAGTCTTAAGTCTTTCAGAAGTCATAATATGGTGAATCAACGAGTCTCCCTCCCCTGCGTTATCTCTCTCTTATCCTCTTATCTGTAGCAGATGTTCCAGTTCCAGCATGTTTTCCCTTACATCTCTCTCTCTCTCTCTCTCTCTCTCTCTCTCTCTCTCTCTCTCTCTCTCTCTCTCTCTCTCTCTCTCTCTTTCTCTCATTAGCAGCATAGCAACAGCAACTGTTTGTGATTCTCTCGGAGGGGTGGGACGTGCAACTCTGCACCCTTCTGCCCATCAGAACTATTCATCGTAACACTATCCTGCTGATGTTTAATATTATGGCCTTTTGAAGATGACAAGAAACATTACTGCGTAGGCCCTTCTCTGATGGGATGCGGTGATCGGTGGATTTCCGCAGCAATCGCTTTTGGGACCTCTTCTTATCGCGTTGTCCATCACTGATCCGGATGACGTTTTGAAAGCTTTCTGGCAGGGTTTGCCGATCATGAGAAGGTTGATGGAAGGGCAGGTATCGTTGATGAAGCACGGCGCTTGAAGGAGGAATAAACCATCGGATAACAGGCAAATAATTTACAGAGGAATATAATGTAGGGGCATGCAGAGTCTCACACTTTGGCAGAGGGAATACAAGCGTGCACTATTTCGAAAATGGGAGGAACGATTGAATTGGAAAATCAGAGTTGCAGAGCCGCAGGAAATTCTGCAGATTGAGTCTGTGTTGAGGGAGACAGATGCATGTCCCAATCCATTTCCAGAGGACTGGTGTATAAAAAAAGCTCCTGCGCCATGTAGTAAACTGTATACTCTCTGTAGAGGCCTAGACTATTTTATAAATGGGGAGAGCATTGGGAAAAAATAATCAGAGATGCACAACCTTTTGGGAGGATTCTGTACAGGAAAATTTGCAAGAAAGGTGACGAAGCCAAATGCAATGTTAGCGTACATTTCCAGACGACTGTGATATAAAATAACCTATTTAGAAACCTATTAATCTGGAAATTGTACCTAGTTGTGACCGCACAAACACGTAGCACGGTCAGCAAATCCTTTCAACTTCGCTCTTACCTCCCGGAACCGGCAGTGCTGTGCTTCGTTACTCATCGTACCAATGTCATTGGTAACTCAAAGGCCCAAACTATCGAGCTGTGCACCCTCCCAGTCAAGAATGCTGAGGACTCGATCCGAGATATCGCTGAAGCTGTCGCCGATAGAACCACCTGTCCGCACCACTAACGAACATCCTAACACCACAGCGTGACTTTCACCATGCCGCCCCGCCCACACACACGCACACACACACATACACAGACACCGCTCAACGCCCACTTGCATTCTGAGTCACAGAGGCAAACTAAGTGCCTGCGACTAGACCACTGTGACTCAACACAGCTAGGTGATTCTCCCGACACACGAACTCCGCGACAGTATCCAAAATGTTGAGGGAGATGGCCACGTGGGAACTCTGCCCTGGCCTCTTCAGCCGTTTCTCCTTCGTGACTGTCACAAAGTCTGTTGTGCCCTATTCCCTGTGTGTAACTGTCTCTCTATATGTCCATCACAGCTTCAGCATCCCGAATGATCTGCAGCTCATCCAGTTCCAGCTTCACCTCCTTAACACAGATTGTCAGAAAATGCATCTGAACGCATTTCTCTCAGCATTCGTCGAGAGGATTACAGGAGTTCTCTTGACCTTCGCAGATCCGGCAGACAGAGCATTGAACTGTACCACTTCGCAGCACTGTTATCCAATCTGATGAGATATAAAGAACGGAAGAACAAAAAAGACTTAGGCAAGTTCTTTACTTTTCTTTGCCGACTTTGATGGATTCTCCCGGAGCAGACGCCTCGGCGAGCAGAAGCCTGGAGATCACCTGCTTAGCGGTCCATTCAGTGACGGCTACTGTATATTCCCCTGCTTTCTTCCTGCGGTTCAACGACAAAAGCTGCCTGGTCGCTGGACAAAGCTGCTTTTCACTGTAAGAACACGCTGTGGCTTTTTATACACGTGCTGATTGAAGTCTCTCCTCCCAAATCACCCGAAGACCCGAGAGGCTGCTGGTCCAAACTATATTTCTGAAAACCATTTTTTGTAATTATCTATATCGATATGATTTTCAATCTACCCATGCAAATATAATTTTTAAGAACAATCTATGAAATAGTTATTTTCAATCTGTTCATATCATCATTATGGTTTATTGCCTTTTTTTAGTTGCTGCGTGAACCCGCCTTTATAGACCGGTTGTAGATCAGTATCCAGCTGTGTGCGAACAGGTTTCTTGATTTTAAAGACACGGCACGGCACGTATCCGTGGACAGCCGGCGACGGGGATTATTAGATAGATTTCCAGCCTGTATTTGATTCAATTCTCTGACATTCCACAAATAAAGGGTTAACTGCACCTGTCTTTCAGTACAACCTCATTAAGGGAGTGTCCGTGGGGATTGTCGACGTCACCGCGGAGCTGTAGCTGCCGGTTGCCTGCTCTATTAATATGTACGGTATCCGTGACAGTGACAGCTTCAATAAGAGCCGCCATTCTACGCTATCAGAGACCAGCGGCTGCAGAAAGAGAGAAGACAGCGGTTGGATCGGGAACAGGAATCTGAACTATCCCGGCAATGGATTATAATCTGCGAAATGCACCGCGCAATGCCAGGGGAATTGAGAAGAAAGCTTTCTGGGCGTATTATGCTCTTGTTGACAATTCCGAAGGGCTAACGTGGGACTTTCGAATCACCTTTGCGCTTATAACATTGCAAGTGGTTTACTACCCTGTCCTTGCCATTGTAGCTCTTCTTGGTAAGTTTCTCGTCTCTTCCTCATGATGACGTTCAAAAATATATGTCCGCTGCTCACGAAAACAGGTTCAGTGAACTCGGCCTTTTCTCCTTGGAACGACGAAGGATGAGAGGTGACCTGATAGAGGTGTATTAAATGATGAGAGAGATTGATCGTGTGAATAGTCAGTGGGTTTTTGCAAGTGCTGAAATGGTTGCCAGAAAAGGTCGAAGTTTAAGATGCTGCATTAGAAGTTTAAGTTTAAGTTTAAGAGTCCTTGTCTCGTCCGGGGCCGGTGGTATGTCCAGCGTCCTTTCTTCCTCACTTGCTGGAAAGTGGGAACAGAGCAGATGTCATATTCAGCGCACTCACTACTCTCTGCATAAAAAAAGACATGCTGCCGGAAACGCTGGTCGAGGTGGACATGAGAGGGTCTTTTATGAGACTTGTGGATAGTGTCATAACGGCAATATTGGGAGTGGACCCAAATGCAAGACACATACACTGAACTGCAAGAAACAGGACCTGGCGTGGGAAGGGAGCAGGCAAAGTGAGGAAGAAAGGACTCTGGACATACCACCGGCCCCGGACGAGACAAGGACTCCGGGCCTGGGATAGGACCTGACTCGGGTAGGGAACCAGGACATGGAACAGGGGACTGGGAGGCCGGGGTTACACTCCGAGCCAGAGGTTGGAGATGAACACAGAACCTGAGTCTGGACTCGGGCTCGGACCCCAGAACTATTCGAGGATGTGACGAGGTTACAGGACGAGGAGAGGCAACAGGACTGGACGTGAGACTCGTGGACAGGATACGGAAACTCCAGCACAGGACGGGGGCAAAAGGCACCGGGCTGGGCAAGGTACAGATGATCTCAGCCAGTCAAATGACAAGACGAGAACACAAAGCCGTGGCTAGGACAGGACAAGAACCTTCGAAGCGATTAGGACAGGACGATAACTCGAAGCTTTGACTTGCTCGAGGAAGAGACAGGAACGCAAGGCTTTGGTCATGGGAGAGACAGCAACACAGAACACTGAGCGTGGGTCGAGGGAGGACAGGCGTGGTCGACGGTGAACAGGCACGCAGAGTCCTGGGTCGAGGGAGAGACAGAAATGCAGAACACTGAGCCGGGTACCCTCCTGATTGCAGGACGTAGAACCGGGACGAAATACTCATCACACTGAACACGACTAGAGAGTTCCCAACGCAAAGTAGCGGCAAAACGGCCGGACATATCTAGCGAAGGCGTGGACACAGACAGATAGTTCCAAACAGGGCAAGGCTCCAGGCAGAGGCAAGGCGAGGCAAGGTTTCAGGCAGAGGCAAGGCGAGGCAAAGCTTCAAACAGAGGCAAGGCGTGGAATAGTAAGTATATTGGATTAGTACGTATGCAGTTGATAGTAAGGAAGGTGGCGTTGTGGATCATAAAGTATGTTTTCAAAGCTTGCAGAGAAAATTAGGTCAGTTAGAAGAGTGGGCTGAAAGATGGCAGATGGAGTTTAATGCTGATAAGTGTGAGGTGCTACATTTTGGTAGAAATAATCCAAATAGGACATACATAGTAAAGGGTAGGAAATAGAAGAATGCAGTAGAACAGAGTGATCTAGGAATAATGGTGCATAGTTCCCTGAAGGTGGAATCTCATATGGATAGGGTGGTGGAGAAAGCTTTTGGTATGCTGGCCTTTATAAATCAGAGCATAGAGTATGGGAGTTGGGATGTAATGTTAAAATTGTACAAGGCATTGGAAAAGGCCGAATTTCTAGTATTGTGTCCAGTTCTGGACACCGAATTATAGGAAAGATATCAACAAAATAGCGAGAGTACAGGGGAGATTTACTCGAATGTTACCTAAGTTTTAGCACCTACGTTACAGGGAAAAGTTGAACAAGTTAGGTCTTTATTCTTTGGAGTGTTGAAGGTTGAGGGGGGATTTGATAGAGGTTTTGAAACCTATGAGGGGGATAGAACGAGTTGACGTGGATGGGCTTTTTCAATAGCGTGTAGGGGAGATTCGAAAAAGAGGACAGGATATGAGAGTTAGGGGGCCAAAATTTAAGTGTGACACGAATTTCTTTACTCAGAGAGTGGTAGCCATGTGGAATGTTCTTCCAGTAGAAGTGTTAGAGGCAGGTTCGGTATGTCATTTAAAGTAAAATTGGACAGGTATATGGACAGGAAAGGAATGGAGGGTTATTGGCTGAGTGCGCACCAGTGGGACTAGCTGAGAATAATCCTTTAGTACCGAATAGAAGGGCTGAGATGTCCTGGTTCCGTGCTGTAATTGTTATATGGTGGCAAGGCTACAGGCAGACGCAGGACGAGGCAAGGCTCCGGACACTGGTTACAGGGCAAGGCTCCGGACATAGGTTACAGTGCAAGGCCCCAGAAACTGGTTACAGGGCAAGGCGTCGGACACAGGTTGCAGGACAAGGCTCCGGACACAGGTTGCAGGGCAAGGCTCCGGACACAGGTTACAGGGCAAGGCTCCGGACACAGGTTACAGGACAAGGATCCGGACACAGGTTACAGGGCAAGGCTCCGGACACAGGTTGCAGGGCAAGGCTCCGGACACAGGTTGCAGGGCAAGGCTCCGGACACAGGTTACAGGACAAGGCTCCGGACACAGGTTACAGGGCAAGGCTCCGGACACAGGTTCCAGGGCGAGGCTCCAGACACAGGTTACAGGGCAAGGATCCGGACACAGATTACAGGACAAGGCTCCAGACACTGGTTACAGGGCAAGACTTCGGACACAGGTTGCAGGACAAGGCTCCAGACACTGGTTACAGGGCAAGGCTCCGGACACAGGTTACAGGGCAAGACTTCGGACACAGGTTACAGGGCAAGGCTCCGGACACAGGTTACAGGGGAAGGCTCCGGACATAGGTTACAGGGCAAGGCTCCGGAGACTGTTTGCAGGGAAAGGTTCCGGAGTCATTGACAGAGTTTCTATGTTTCTACGTTTCTAGATCACTTTCATTGTCAGATTATGCCAGTCCGAACAAATGGACAATTTCTGCTCCTCTTGCTGATGTACTTATGTTCTCGTGTTGAAAGCTGAGGTGACCTGAGTTGCTTTCAGCGTGAAAGATGGCATATTAATCAGTATATTATTTTCTTAACACTTCCCGGTCTCAACTTCTTCTGACGGCAAAGATCAGAATACATTGAAACCATCCACTAATATCCCCGATTAGCCCACAGGGCACAAAAGCTGATTTCAGCCATTCGAGCACCGAGCCTTCCCCATCATAGCTGATTTATCATCCCTCTCAACCACATTCTGACTCACACTCCTCGAATCCATCGACACCCCGAGAAATCATGTGCATATCACTCTCCGTTGCAAATGGTTCCACTGAACTGGCCTCCGTAGCCGTCTGGGGCAAAAAATTCCATACATTCAGAAGCCTTTGTGTAAGGAAATTATCCTTCATCTCCGGTCCAAAGTGATGTCGTTCTATTGTGAAATATCGACTTCAGGTGCGGACTCCCTACCTACAGAAGTTACATCTCCAGGCCCACGATACCTCGGCCTTTCAATATTCGGTAGGAATCAATAAGATTCCCTACATTCTCCTGAAATTCAGCAGGTATATTATATTCACCACCGAATTAGTAATGGCTCCCGATAATCACCTTAGCAAATGCATTAATTCCATAATCATCTGTGCTCTCGGAAATGCTGTCGACTAAGATAATAGTTCACAGAGGATGTTTCCATCAAAATGTGTGTTAATTGTCTTTATTTCTCTCCACACAGTGAACATTGTAACAATCGTTATCCTGTCCCGGGGAAACTGCGGTCTCTCCAAAGGCGACACAAGGTACCTGGTTGCCATGGTCGCAGCAGATCAGTTGGTCGTTTTCTTCGATCTGTTATTGAGCAAAATTCCGAAGACGTACATTGAAGCAAATGTTTTCCTCTGGTCGCGTCGTGTTCCCGTGTGTAATACCCACGCCGTCGTGTTCTACGCCGCCACGGACTGTTCCGTCTGGTTCACCGTCACTTTTAACTTTGATCGATTTGTCGCCATTAGTTTTCAGAAGCTGAAAAGAAAATACTGCACCGGGAGAGGGGCGGCTCTGGTTCTGGGGACAGTGACTCTGCTGAGCTGCGTAAAGAACATCTTTTGGTACTTTATGCTCGATGGGAAATATTAGGTATTTATTCTGTCCTTGCTCTGTGTGAGAATTCGCCACTTCTTTTCCGCACTTCAGTTGGTGACATTTCTAATGATTAATTTCTTCCTTACTCAAATATTACCCTTTATTCTGATTCTCCTGCTCAACAGTTTAACCATCAGCCACATCTTACTGGACAGCCCAGCCCGAAGGAGACTTCGTGGTTCGCGCGATGGCGAGACGCCCGCCGACCCGGAGATGAAGAACCGCGGGCAATCTCTCCTGTTACTGCTCGTGATGTCTGGGAATTTTATCCTTCTGTGGCACTGCTGACGGTATATTCCGTATGGGATATCCTGCATATTTACTTTAAATCTAATCCCCCGAAAATTCTGCTAGAACTGGGCTACATGTTTCAACTCCTGAGCTGCAACACCAACACGGCACTTTACGCCGTGGCCCAAGCCAGGTTCAGGGTGCAGTTCAAGGAGATGGTGAAATCTCCCTTCCGTCTAATGACAAAGTTCTCTCGTCGTTGTCAGGAGAGCAGCAATGCTCAGTGAAGACCCACAATCTTCAATTTCTTCAGTAACATTTTCAGTTTCATTGGGGCTGTGGACGTTCCTGAATAGCTGCCGCCCTCAGTCCCTCCATGCACCAACAGATTCAGGGAGAGTCCCAGTCTCCCTCCATTCTGCTCCTTTCAGTTTACTTGCTTCACGGGTTCCCGGTAATATCTCCCTCAGTTCCACCAAGTGGGTGACTGTACCCTTGATTGCATGCGAAGCCTTGACATCACCATCGCAACACGATCGTGGTGCCCTGCCGGTATTCCGGGCGGCACAAATGCCTGCTCAGGTTCGCCCAGTTTAGCTCCATCTCCTTCCTCTGGTGAGGTCAATTGGTTCCAAGAGCCCCGGCCTCTGAGCCGTTCAGGAAGTTCCGTGACTGCGAACAGACTGAAAGTCACCGCTCGCAGCGGATTTCTTTGGAGATCTGTCTGCCAACTGGAGAATAAGTTAACAACTCGCACTCGTAAAACGAATTATCTAAACCTGCGGCCCTGGTGGCAATCCCCATCGCAAAGCCTCTGGAAATTAAAGAATTTCTTGGACACCCTGCACCTGGCCCTAATCCCCCTGGACACAAGAGAACAGGTACCTTCGAAAGCTGTTCATAGACTTCAGTTCAGAATTCAACACAATCATCCCTCAGAAACTGATTGGAAAGCTGATCCTAGGGCCTGAACACCTCCCTCTGCAACTGGATTACTGACTTCCAGACTGGCAGAGCTCAGACCGTCCGGATCAGGAGCAGCATCTCCAACACTATCACACTGAGCACGGGAGGCCCCCAGGGCAGTGTGCTCAATCCACTGCTGTTCAGTCTGCTGAACCATAACTGTGAACACAGACAGTCCGGATCAGGAGCAGCATCTCCAACACTATCACACTGAGCACGGGAGGCCCCCAGGGCAGTGTGCTCCTTCCACTGCTGTTCAGTCTGCTGAACCATAACTGTGAACACAGACAGTCCGGATCAGGAGCAGCATCTCCAACACTATCACACTGAGCACGGGAGGCCCCCAGGGCAGTGTGCTCATTCCACTGCTGTTCAGTCTGCTGAACCATAACTGTGAACACAGACAGTCCGGATCGGGAGCAGCATCTCCAACACTATCACACTGAGCACGGGAGGCCCCCAGGGCAGTGTGCTCATTCCACTGCTGTTCAGTCTGCTGAACCATAACTGTGCTGCAACACACAGCTCCCACATGATCACGTTCGCCGATAACACGACCGCGGTGGGTCTCCTCAGCAAGAGGGACGAGTCAGCTTACAGAGAGGAGGTGCAGTGGCAAACCGGCAGCTGCACAGGCAACAACCTGTCTCTGAATGTGAACAAAATAAAATAGATTGTTGTTGACGTCAGGAGGGCACTGAGCGACCACTCCCCGCTGAATATCGACGGCTCCACTATAGAGATCGTTAAGAGTACCAGACTTCTTCGTGTTCACCTGGGAAGAATCTCAGCTGGTCCCTCAACACCAGCTCCATAACACAGAAAGCCCAGATGAGTCTCTTCTTTCAGGGAAAGCTCAGGAAAGTCCATCTCCCACACCCCATCCTCATCACATTCTACAGGGGATGTAATGAGAGCATCCTGAGTAGATGCATCACTGCCTGGTTCGTGATTTGCACCATCCCGGATCGAAAGACGCTGCATCGTATAGTGAGGTCAGCTGAGTGGATCATCGGGGTCTCTCTTCCTGCCATCACGGATATTTACACTACAAGCTGCATCCGCAAAGCGAACAGCGTTTTGAAGGACCCCACGCCCCCTTGACACAAACTCTTCTCCTCTTTTCATCTAGGAAAAGGCACCGAAGGATTCGGGCTCTCACGACCAGACTATGTAACAGTTTCTTCCCCCAAGTCATCAGACACTTCAATCCCCAGAGTCTGGACTGACACCAAATTACTGCCCTCTCCGATGCCTATTGCGTTGCTTGGTATTCATTGTAATGTCTGCACTGGTTTGTGAACTTTATGCAGTCCTGGGTAGGTCGGCAGTCTAGTGTATTTTTATGTCGTTTTTACGTAGTTCAGTGCAGTTTTTGTCCTGTTTCATGTCGCATCATGGTCCTGAAAAACATTGTATCGTTTTTACTGTGCACTGTACAAGCAGTAATGGTCGAGATGACGATAATCAGTGACTTGACATGACTTGACTTGAGTTGTCGTCGTCGTCGAATTCCGCTGAGCATATTGGGTATGTGTGGATGGTGATTGCGGAGAAAAGAGCATATGATGTCTATTTATTTATTTATTGTTTGCCTCGTAGCTTGGTCTTTCTCTTCTCCCGTTGCTTATCCTCCGTTCTACCCATTTCCCTCCAGTGCCGATAATCCGTGACCACCTGGGTGTCCTTGGTGTACTCCTGAATCCTCCCACAGACCAAACACCTGTGTGTTGATTGTTTAATCGGTCATTGTAAATTGTCGTATTGGCAGGTTCGCACAGACCGTGAAGGATTGCGCCAGTCAAGGAACGACTGTTGGGATGAGACTGGAAGTAAGAGTTTTGAGAACGACCCGTTCAGTTAGGCTGAGATATGAGACCGTGATGCATTGGATAGCATAGCTTCAAATAAAATACAGAGGACAGTGGCGGAGGGCAGCCATGCTGCATGTGACAATTATTGGAAATGTTTCGGCGTTTGACTTGGATGAAAATCGGAGTGACTCGTAAATACACTTGGAGACGTCACAAACGTGATGGAGTTGTCAATGTTGAGGGAGATTGGTAAAAGTCCAGTTAGAAATGTGGCCGGAGAAATGACAACTTTGTTATAGCAATACTACAGTTCGGTCTCAAGCGATAGGGAAATGCGAGAATAGGAAATACTTTTTTAGGAATATAGAGAAAACTGTGAGAACAGAAGACGGTTTCTGCTGAGGTATTAGAAGTTTGCTCAGCTTGCTCTTGTTACGTACACGCAAACCTGGGGAAAGTACCTCTTACGTGCACGCAACACTGTAAAAGTTCAGCAGCAATAGAACACACCTGGAGTCAGGTTTTGCTGTTAACAATCACTATTTTATTAGTAACTACGTAATATAGTTATTTCAACCAGGTAAACCAAGGGTTATGCATATATAGGTGTGTAAAAAGCATACTCATTAGCTAATTTGGCAGACTCCTGAAAGGGAGCATTGTTTCACTCTCATTTACGGATGTACGTACTTCAAGAGGGATGTTCCTTTTAAATTCCGCCATTATTATAGTCCACATTTACATTTTTAGACCCATCTCTCAAACCGCCCAGCTTTATCGTAGCCAAATTCCACATATATTGGCCAGAGATTTCTTCAAATGTTTGCATCTTTCTCGATATGTTTCCGGAACCAGTTCATAGATTTCAGTATATGCTGCTTCACAATGTCATAATCAAATGCTTGCTCAGCAGTTAAAGCTCTATAAACTCGTTATGCCTTGCCTATAGTTACACCCTGTAACATCACTGGACATTTATGCTTCGGCTACTCTGAAATCACAGCAGCAGTTTAAAAATATTGAAAGCCTTACTCCTGTTTGACTCAAAGAAGGGCCGAATGTAATGCCCGGACTAACTGCGACGTTTTTCCAGAATCAGATGTCTGATCACCTGACCTTAGTTCCGCTGACGCCAGTTCAAATTCACTCCTTTTATTGTCAGCTTCCAGCCGACAGAGTTCCAAGTTAGCTTACAACTGTTTCTGTTTTAACTCAGCCTCTATTCTAAGCTTCTCAAAAGCTACCTGTTCCAGGTGTAAGTGGACCGCTGCTTTCCATACAGCGAACCTATTATACACAGCTGCATCAAAAGCACCCTAATCTATATCTTGCTATTTTTCAGCTGAATTACAGGATTTGTTGGAGCCGTCGAAATACCCAAAAATTCCAACCTGTGGCAATCTCAGATACTTCACTCTTTTTCGCCTTCGCTAATAACTCTGGTGATGCCAGAATGTCGACAAAATTAATTGTTGCCGAATACCACCCACAAGCCAATCAAACAAAAGAATCAGGCATTTCCCATTTCCTAGACAGACAGTAAACTAAACAAGCATTTATGCACAAAACGGAACCAAACCCGGGAGCCCCCAATTGTTATGGCACGGCAACAAAGAATATAGAACTCAGACATTATTTTTTAAAATAAACAAATAAATAAATATTTATTTAAACTCTGCTCAACAACAATCGAACAGTAAACAAAGGACAAACTTAAACGGAAGATAACTGCTGTACGGCAACTCGAACAGTACTAAAGCGATAAATGCGAACATAGTCTGAAAGCGTTAAATGTGAACACAGTCTTTAAAAGCTAAACGTAAAAGTTCAAGTTATTGAGACGGCCAAGGTGAAGAGAGTTAGCTGAAGTAACCAATTTCTCGGCGACGTGACGTTACTGCTGATCCCAGGCGAATCAATCCTACCTGGGCGAATTACGTTGAAAAAAAATAAAACGGCTCAAAGGAACTGCCCTTTCTCCCTTGACGAATGTCATTGCCCGAATCCTTCCTGCTCTTATAGCAGGGATTATCTCGGATGCCGGTTGCTATCTCTTTGAACGAGGAATCAAGAAGGTCAACCCTGCAGTACTGCTGACGACATCAACTTTTCTCGATCCTTCGGTTTATCCATAATCCGGTAAATTATTCACTATCCGACTGGACTAAAACTGGCAGCGTTGCGGCGAAACTGCCGGCAATAACCTTAGAAACTTCAGATTGAATGTAAAACACCACTTTAAAACAAAACTGCCTCATGAGACGAATACGCAGTATATCCGAGTAAATGACGAATTAAACTACGATCTGACCTCCGTCACAGCAAGGTTTTCCCGTATGATACCTTTTGGAACAGGCCATCCCATGACCTCTAACGGGAAAGGTACATTATGAGACCTGACACAGGCGGGGAATTACATCTCCCCTCCATCATAACACAAGAAAATGTCTGCAATATGATAAACGGCGGAGTCAATGACTAGTCGCTGGGTACAAAAGGACAGAAAGTCATAATTATTGGGAGAGTCCATGGTGAGTTACCTTCTCCTTCTCAGGAACTAAAGAAATAATGACTGGGTATAAAAGTAGCGTCCATCACAGGCTCAGTCTTTGCAAGCAAGGATGGATCGTGGCTCAACCCTTTGTGCCATAATTCTTGAGAGAATTGGTGTTCAGTTCAAAACGAACATTTCCCAACGCAGGATTGTAGAGAAATTAGGTCTTTCAACATCTAGAGTACGTAATGTTGTGAAAAGATTCAGAGAATTCAGAGATATCTTAGTGCGTCAAGGGCATGGTCGGACACGACTGTTCAGGGCGCGTGATCTTTGAGCCCTCAGGCGGCACTGCCTGAGAAACCGTCATGCTACTGTGACAATTATAGCCATCTGGGCTCGGGAGTACTTCAGGAAACCATTGTCATTTAAAACAGTCCGTCGCTGCATCCAGAAATGCAACTTGAAACTGTATTACGCAAGGATGAAGCCATGCATCAACTCTGTGCAGAAACGCCGGCGAGTTTTCAGGGCCCGAGCTCATCTCAAATGGACGGAAAGACTGTGGAACCGTGTGCTGTGGTCAGATGAGTCCACAATTCAGCTAGTCTTCGGGAACATTCGAACGTCGAGTTCTCCGTGCCAAAGATGAAAACGACCATCCTGATTGTTATCAGCGAAAGGTGCAAAAGCCAGCATCTGTGATGGTATGGGGGTGCATCAGATCGCACCGCATGGGTGAGTTGCATGTATGTCTTTCCGGGACGGCCATGCTGATTGTAGCAGGACAATGCAAGACTACATTCTGCACGGGATACAACAGCGTGGCTTTGTAGACACAGAGTGCGTGTGCTTGACTGACCTGCTGCCAGTTCAGATCTATATCCTATTGAAAATGTATGGTGCATCATGAAGAGGAGAATCAGACAACGGAGACCACGGTCTGTTGAGCAGCTGAAGTCTTATATCAAGCAAGAATGGACAAAATTTCCAATTGCAAATCTACTAGAATTAGTATTCTCAAATCCAAAACGATTAAAAAAGTGTTATTAAAAGGAAACGTGATGTAACACAATGGTAAACATGCCTCTGTCCCAACTTTTGTTTAGAGTGTTGCAGCCATCAAATTCTAAATGTGTGTATATTTACAAAATACAATTAAGTTGGTCAGTAAAACTATTGAAAATCTTTTATTAATACTTCTCTCAGTTAAATAAAAGTTCACGTGAATTAACATATCACAGATTTTTGTTTTTATTGCATTTTCCAAAATATCCCAACTTTTCTAGAAATCTGGTTTGTATATATATATTCCAATCTAACTCTTGCATTTATAGTAAGTTGTTGTGTCTTCTCTGTTTCTCAGCAGATGGTGAAACCTCTTGTCCGGACACAGCCAATCACGTTCATTTCTCATTTGCTCAGAACTTTGCGACTACGTTGATAGTGTTTAATATTGTAGCCTTCCGGAGTTGTCTGTAGACATTACTGCGTAGATCCGTTCCTTTTTCTGATTGGACAGCAGTGATCAGTGTAGTTTTTCAGCAATCGGCGTTGCGACCGCTTCTTATCGCGTTGTACGTCTATGATTGACTGAAGGATTTGATTGCTTTCTGACAGGGTTTGCGTCTCATGCGAAGGTAGATGGAACAGCAGGTAGAGCTGAGGAAGCCGGGTGTTTGCAGAAGGAACTAGACAGACTGGAGAAGAGTCAAATAATTATTTAGGAATTTAATGTAGGGATGTATCCAGTCTTACTCTGAGGCAGAGGGAATAGCGGCGTGAACTATTTAGTAAATGGGAAGAATATTTAAATTTAAAATTCAGAGTTGGAGACCCACAGGAAATTCTGCAAAATGAGTCAGTGGTAAGGGAGAAAAAAAGTATGTTCCAATCATTTTCAGAGTGCTAAAATATAAAAACAACCACTTCGCCATATAATAAACTGTATACTCTCTGTATAGGCATTGGCTCTTCCGACCTCAAGAGCACGTAACGCGGGCAGCAAATCCAGGAGGTCCTGCCTTTTAACTTATCTCTGAACTCCTGGAACTGGCTATGAAGTACTCCGTCACTGATGGTACCCATGTTATTGCTAACTTCGTAGGCCCCGATTTCAAGCTGCTCACACACCCCGTTAGCAATGCTGAGAACTCTGTCCGAAATATCCCTGAGGTTGTCGCCGACAGAACCACCTGTCCATACCGCTAATGAATATCCCATCATCACATCGTGACAATCACGCTACCGACCACCCACCCAACCAAACGCACACACACACACATACACTGCTCAACGCCCACTTCTCTTCTGAGTCACAGAGGCAACCTAAGAGCCTGAGATCCGACCACTGTGACTGAACACTGTCAGGTTCTCGTCCCTCCCCTCAAACTCCTCGGCGGTATCCAAAATGTTGCGGGGGATGGCCACAGGGCCTCTGCCCGGCCACATTCAGCCGTTTCTGCTTCCACATTGACACACAGTCTCCTGGGTGGAACTGTCTCTCTATATGTCCTGTTCAGCCTCCCGAAGATCTGGAGCTTCGCCAATTCCAGCTCCACGCCCTTAACGCGGATTGTCAGAAGCTGCAGCTGAACACAGCCCTTGCGGCTGCCGTAGACAGTGTTACCGGAGTTCTCTATGCCATCCCAGATCCCACAAGCGGAATATTGAACTATCCTGCCTAGCATCTTCATCTGATCAGATATTAAAAAAAGTGAAGGAAAAAAAAATTCTCAGCCAAGTGATTTTCTTGTATTTACCTACTTTGGCAGAAGCCACCCTGAGCTCCCGCCTCGGCGAGCAGAAGCCTGAAGATGTCCTGCTTCTCGGGCCATTCAGAAGATGGCTACTGAATTTGCCCCTGTCTTCCTCTTGTGGATCAACCACAAACGCCGCCTGGTCAAAGCTGCTTTTCCCTGTAAGAACCCGCTGTCGCAGTTTATATCCGTGCTGATTGAAATCCTCTCCTCCCAAATCCCCCGTCGGCCCGATTGGTCGCTAGTCAAATATTTGTATTTGAAAATTATGATTGCGAAATTACGTAAATCGGTAGCATTAACAATCTACCTATCGAAGGATGTTTTTTTTTTAAGAACTATCTATTCAAATATAAATTTAATCTGTTTATATCATCATTGCTGCTAATTTTATTTTCTGCTTGCTACGTGTCCCTTCATTTCAGACTGGGTTTTCATCAGTGTCCAACTGTGTGTCAATATGATTCTCAATTTTGTGCCAATCTTCAGACACGGCACGCATCCGTGGAGAGGCGACTGCTGGGATTATGAGATATACTTCCAATTGTTCGATTGTATCGCTTCTCTGACGGTCTGCAAATAAAGGGTTAACTGCACCTGTCATTCTGTAGAACCTAGTTAACAGAGTGACCATGGGGATTGTCGACGTCACCGCGGAGGTGTGTCTGCTGGTTGCCTGTTCTATTAATATGTCTCGCTTACAACGACAGGTCTAGTGAGACCAGTGGGCTCCAGATAGAGAGAGGAGGGAGGCTGGATTGCGAACAGGAACCTGCAAGTTCCCAGCAATGGATCATAATCTGGGGAATGTTTCGCGAAATGCTCCGGGAATTGCAAAGAATATTTTCTGGGCGTATCAATATCTTGTTGAAAATTATGAAACGCTGACGTTGGATTCTCGAATCACGCATGCTCTGCACGCTTTCCAACTGATTTACTACCCTGTTCTCGCCATTGTAGCTGTTCCTGGTAAGTGTCTCGTCTCCTCCTCTTTATTAACGTTGAAAAATATAAGCCATCCAATATTTTTCTAGATTCGGACAACCCTAAAGCAGTTGAAGCTTCTCCGTTATTACATCTGTCACAGCAGGGAGATGTATACGAGTAAAACCGAGATCGTGTATCCTTAGTTACATGAGCTCCATGTACCAATTTAAATTATATGAGGGAAAAACCAGCACATAAATAACGATGAAGTGTTAACCAGTTTAAAAATTTAATTCCAAGTTTCTGCAGATATTGATGTACGTAAAACTTGTTCACAGAGATGCTTAATTTTGTCTGAAGGAACATTCCTTGTCTCGAGTAATATGTCATAAATATTAGATATTGAACCAATAGAAAAAACTGTCACACTAGAAATTACGTCTAGTAAATTCTTATCTGAGCTTATCGGAAATGTACATAATTGAGATGTTAAAAAGTCCCAGATTTGCAGCTATCTGAAACAGTGAGTTTTGGATAAGCTATATATAGCGGACAATTGCTCAAATAAAAAATGTTTGCTCCCGCAAACAGATCGTAAAAATATTTAATGCCCAATCTCTCCCATTCTTTAAAAAAATCTAAATCAGTCATGGAGGGTTCAGACAAATTGGAATAAATGGGTTTTGAAAGGGAAGAAAAACTATTTTCCTTACTGTTTAATGTCACTTTTAAGCCTAACCCTCTGACGGTCCCATTCCGCTTTATTGCAGGACAAGATCTAAAGCTGAAGGCACCTGATTTACACATTCTGTCCTTTTGCTCTCTTATAGCTTGGAGGAAGCTTTTGGTTAAATGGAGAGATGTTATTTTTCCCCCTCCAACTCATGCTCAATTGTTATGCGACATTATGGTTAGATTTATAAAAGATTCGATGTTCTATTTATAAATCTCGCCGAGACTTTCAATCATTGTGGAGACCTTTTCTGAATTAGGCTTGAATCATCAATTCATTGCTTAAACGCAGATATTGGCTAGTATTATTTTTTATTACATGTGAAGGTATTTTACTTTCTTTTCTCCTGAATGAACAACTTCTGTCTTGATAGGGGTTAGATCATTTCTTTTGTTGGAATACATTAGTATAGTTCAATATTACTATTGATTAACATTCATGAATACGGGATAGCAAGAAGGTTATTTTGACCGTATATTATGTAATTGTTTCAAAATCTTTTTTGAACTTTTATGTACATTTTTCTACTCTGAATTCTTCTATGTAGAAACTAATAAACATATTGGCAATGGAAAATATAATCCAGCTTCTCTTTCATACCTGTCTTCTAACGACATGCTAATTGCATGGCAAGTCTGGCAAATCGGTACCGCTTCAGCAAACCTCGGCTGAAGGCACTTGATAAGGTACTCCATACAAGGCTTCAGAAAGGAAGGCGGCATGGGATCCAAGGGGACATTGCTTTGTGAAATCAGAACCAGGTTTCCCACAGAAGGGGAGGTAATGTTCCAGACAGGTCGTATTCTGCATGTAGGTCGGTTTTATTGTGATCTTGGTGTTCGGGTGCATTGGCCACTTGAGGCCGCTGCGCGGTTTGACCCTGTGGTGAAGAAGGTAGACAGGTCATTGGCATCCATCAAACGTGGGATTGAGTTTCACAGCCGAGATGTAATTTTGCAGCTATCTGGGATCCTGGTCAGACCACCCTTGGAGTACTATACTTATTTCTAGTTGCCTCACTACAGGGAGGATGTGGCAACCATAGAAAGGATGCAGAGGATGTTTACAAGTATGGTGCATAGATTGGGGAGTATGCCTTATGACAATAGGTTGAGTGAACTCTATCTATACTCCTTAGAGCGATGGGGGATGAGAGGAGATATGATAGCGGCGTGCAAGATGATAAGAGGCATTGATAATGTATATAGTCAGAGATTTTTTTTCCTAGAGCGGAAATGGATAGCATGAGTGAGTACAGTTTTAAGGTGCTGGGGAATAAGTACAGAGGATATGTCAGGAGTAAGTTTTTTTACTCAGAGAGTGGTGAGTGCGTGGAATGGGCTGCCAGCGACGGTGGAGGAAGCGGACACGACAAAGTCTTTTAAGAGACTTCTGAAAGTTACATGGATCTTAGAAAAATAGAGGGCTATTTGTATCTCTAGGTGATTTCTAAGGAAGGACATGATTGGCACAGCATTGTCGATCAAATGACCTTTATTGTGTTTCGGATTTGTTTTTATGTTACTATGTGTCTATGCATTGAGGAAAATACCTTCCCAGCGTTTGGGATGTCGGGATACCGGTTAGTATTCTGTCAGGCAAAAGTTATCTGTGCTCCTTCTCCTCTCAAACACTTCCACCAAGTGAGCTTCCGTACACCCTAACTCCAAGAGCAACAAAGCAAAGCACACGCAACCTGTCCTCACGGGAAATACTCCCCAATCCAGTCAAATTCTAACATATTTTACCTACACTTCCTGTTATGCTTACACGTCCTTCCTGTACAGAGGACACTAGAAATACTGGAGTTTATTGTCCCCATATTGATGAGTCCAGTTGGGTCAGGGCAGGATTCAACGGCTTTGTAGAAGTTTTGTGGTGCGTGCCGCATTGCTGAATTGAATACATAAATAAATAGTCTCACCTGCAACAGAGCATGAGGTCACGTGTGCATACCAGTGCCATGATATATCACGTGCAAAAAATAGTGCCGAGGCAGACGAAAGCCTGCAGCGGGATATAAATGGGTTAAGCAAATGTACCAGCGTTCGGTAGATGGAGTACAATGCTGGAAAATCCGAGGTCGTCCACTTAGGAAGGACAAATGGAGGAACAATTAAACGATTGCAGGATGCTGCTGTGAGGAGGGATTTTGCTTGCGTCACAATACAAGTCGGTTTGCAGGTGCAGCAGGATATCAAGAAAACAAATGGAATGCTCGCCTTCGCTGTCAGAGGGATTGAATTTTCGGGCGGGGATGTTCTGCTGAAATTGCACTAAGTACTGACAAGACGGCATCAGGAGAACTGCGCATTTCTGGTCTCCTGAATCCCTTTGTAGGAGGTTCAGCAGCTGATTCGAGAGATGAGTTGATTAGACTATGACGAGAAATTGAGTCGCCTGGGACTGTACTCGCCTGACTTCAGAAAGATGAGAGGAGATCATATAGAAACATATGCAATTATGAAAGGGATAGATAAGTTTGAGGCAAGAAAATGGCTTCCACTGGTAGTTGTGACTAGAACAACGGGATATAGCCTGATGATTCTGGGGGGTAAATTGAGGACGTGATGAGGGGGAACTTCTTCTCCCAGCGGGTGGGGTGTCTATAGAATTATCAGCACAATCAAGCTGTGGAGGGAACCTCATTTAATATATATTTTATAAACCTGTCATATATTTAGTGGAAGAATTAAGCGCTATGAAGGAAAAGCAGGTATGCGGCGATGAGTCAATGGTCAGATCGGCCATGATCATCTTCATTGCCGGAGCATGCCAGTCCGAACAGTTGGACTGTTGCTGCTCCGATTACTAGTGTTCTTCTTTTTTTTTGATTTACTCTCATATTTACTGTTGAGTGGATTTGAACTTGTCACCGTGAAACATGTTACCTGAAATAAGTATTCGCTTAAACCTTCCACTTTGCAATTCCTTCCTCGGTGCCAAAGATCAGAATACATTCCAGCCATCCATGGATATCACTACTTAGCCCATAAGGTTCGAGAGCTGAATTCGCTCTTTCGAGAACTGGACCTTCATCGCCATTTCATCATCGTTGATTTATTACCCCTGTCAACCACATTCTGGCTGTCTCTCCCCTTATCTATTGATGCCCCGACGAATAAAGTGCCTTTCACTCTCCGCTGCCGAAGCCTCCATTGAATTGACCTCGATGGCCGAATATGAAGATAAATTCGACACACTGTGTAAAGAAATCTCTACCCATCTCTCTGACAAACGGATTTCTTCCGTTTGTGAAAACTCGTCAATGGTGCAGACCTCCCCACTACAGAAGCCACTTCCCCACGGCCATGATATCTCGGACATTCAATACTCGCTAGGTTTCAGTAAGATTATTCTGAAGATCAGCATTTACATAATTATCTCTACCGATTTTATAATGATTCCCGATAATCTGCTTAGAAGATAGGTCAGTTCCATGTCCATCTCTGCTCTCGGAAGTTCTGTCGATTAAAATATGTTATTTTCGGAAAATGTTTGCAACGTAATGTCTGTTACTTGTCTTTATCTCCTCTCCGCACAGTAAACGTGGTGACAATCGTCATCCTGTCTCGTGGAAAGTGCGGGCTCTCCAAAGGCGTCACAATGTACCTGGTTGCCATGGTAGCAGCGGATCAGCTCGTCGTTCTCTTCGATCTGGTATTGAGCAAGATTCCGGTGACTTACATCTCATTTGAGGTTTTACTGTGGTCACTACGTGTTCCCGTGTGTAACATCCACGCCGTCGGATTCTACGCCGCCACGGACTGTTCGGTCTGGTTCACCGTCACTTTCACCTTTGATCGATTTGTCTCCATTTGTTTTCCGAAGCTAAAACTTAAATACTGCACCGGGAGAGCGGCGGCTCTGGTTCTGGGGACAGTGACTGTGCTGAGCTGCGTAAAGAACATTTTCTGGTACTTTATGCTCGATGGGAAATATGCGACATTAATGACGTCCGTGCTCTGTCTGAGTAGTCCTCGTTTATTTTCGGCATCTCAGGAGTCAACATTTGAACTGGTTCATTTCATCCTCACCCCAATATTCCCCTTTTTCTTGATTCTCCTGCTTAACGGTATAACCATACGGCACGTCTTAGTAGCCAGCCGAGCCCGGAGGAGACTCCGTGGTTCGCGCGATGGCGAGACGCCTACTGACCCTGAGATGAAGAAACGCAGGCAATCCCTCCTGTTACTGCTGGTGATGTCGGGGAATTTCATCCTGCTATGGGCGCTACAGACGGTGTATTCCTTGTGGGATAGCGTGATCTTTTACATTTACGTGATACCCCCGACATCTCTGCGGGAGCTGGGCTACATGCTGCAACTGCTGAGCTGCTGCACCAACACGGCCTTGTACGCCGTTGTCCAGGCTAGGTTCAGGGTGCAGCTGAAGGAGAACGTGAAATCGCTCTTTAGTCTCATGGCAAACTTCACACTGCGTTGTCAGGACCGCATTCATGCTCGGTGACGCTGCTCTAATACCCTTCAAAATATCCCATTTCGTCAGTGGCATTGCAGTTCCATTGTGGCTACGGCCAGCTTCGATTAGCTCCTGCTCTCCCCCCTCATCTATACCCGAACACGGTAGGGGACGTCTTCCCAATCTTCCTCCTCTTTTCTCCTTTTCTTTACATTCTTCACGAGTTGCCTGTAATGTGCGCTTCCGCTCCACCAAGTCGGTGATTCTGCAAGAGTTTCCATGCGAAGTTTTTGCATCTCCACCGCAATACGCCTGCGGGTTGTGCGTGCGCCGCGAATGCATACTCAGGTATGCTCGATATATCTCCAGCGCTTTCCTCGGGCCAGAGCTTTTGTTTCCAAGAGTACCATCTGTTGAATGTTTCGGGCAGAATGGTTACCGTGGACAGACCGCAAATCTACACTTGATTCTGAGTTCTTTGGAATCTGTCTGTTACCTCGAAAAATAATTCAGAAACTCTCACTCATAAATCTTCTCTTTCAATCTTCGTTCGGCCATCCGTCTCAAGCATTAACTGCCATCGCAATCCCTTCTGCTAAATAAATAAGAAATTCTTGGGCCATGTGCGCAGTGGTGGTGCAATCCGTCGAATTGAATTGACTGCATTGGGTATGTGGGGAAGGTGATTGCTGAGGTAAAGCACCAGATGTCTATTTATTTATTTTGAGTCTGCACGGAATGTGAGATGACATCCGAAGTATGGCTCTGGCATAAACAGCTTCAACTGGTGGATACATCGGAGGTTTTTCCCGCTGTCCCTTCAGGAATAGCGTCCTGTACTGCAGCATTACCCCTGACATTCTGATTGGTATGTGAACTCTCCGAATCGCCGAAGCACATCTTCATTGGCCGCTTTCTCTCACCCTTTTATCGACTGTTCTCATTTCCTGCCGCTGCCTGAAAGGCGTTACCGACTGGGTTTCCTCGGCATGCTCCTGCTTCCTCCCACGGCGCTCTATCCTAATAGGTTAATTGGTCATTGTAGATTAATGACTCGCTGGGACCGTGAAGCATTGTGCCAGCCATTACCCGTGCGTTGGGAGCCGACAGGCAGTAAGAATTCTGAGATCGACCCGTTCCGGAAGCCTGATTGGATAGCAAGGATTCAAAATTGTGCTCGCCAAAGAGGACAGACTGTAGTGGTGGAGTCAGCCATTCTGCATGTGACACGTTTTGGTGATGTTCTGCTGTTTAACTTGGAAGAAAACGTGGTTGACTCATAAATATGATTGTAGGCGACGCAAAACCTGAAGGAGATTCGGAAAAGTGCAGATGGGTTGGAAATGTGTGAAGATAAATCATAACTTTCTCTAAGCAATACGACAGATCTGCCTCTGTTGCTTCGATGCGTTAGAGCAATACAGACATATCTCGACGATATGTCAGTCGATGCTGTTTGATACACTCTAAAAAAAAAAGCAGATTCGTATGCCGCCAGAAGTAGGCAGAGATTGCAACGTTGGAACCGAATAATCGCACCTTACACACAACAGAGAAATAACAGCCCATAGGTAATGGACGGCAGTGAGTTGTTCCGGGGTTTGTGATATACATAACTGTCTCGAATGTATGCAAATGATCTGACAGAGAATCTTGCAGACGACACGAAAAAAAAACGATTACTTTGAGACATACACAATGTGCCGCAGGATCTTCGGGCGGTAATTTCAAATGAATTCTAAAGAGGAAGACCTTTACACAGAGCGTAGTTGGTGCATGGGATGCACGTCCTGGGGTGGTGGTTGCGGCACAAGGAGGACTGACCTTGAAGAGACGCTGAGACAGAGATGTGTCTACGAGGAAAATGTAAGGATATGCTCATGATGCAAGCAGAGATGAGTACTTTACCATTATGTAACTAATTTAACTGTTTCGGCACGTCTTTGTGGGACCATATAAGCATAGAACATTACAGCATAGAAACAGGCCTTCTGTCCCTACTTGGATGTGTCGACAGATTTTTCTGCCTAGTACCACTGACCCTCACATAGAACCTATCTCTCCATACTTCTCTCATCCATGTACCTGTTCAAGATTTTCTTAAATGTTATAGTTGAGCCCAAATTCAACATTTCATCTGGCAGCTCATTCCACACTCCCACCACACTCTGTGTGAAGAAGCCCCTCTCTAATGTTCCCTTTAATCTTTTCAATTTTCACCGTTAACACATATTCTCTGCTTTTTTTCTCCTCTACCTTCAGTGGAAAAAATGTTGCTTGCATTCACTCTATGTATACATATCCTAATTTTACACACATCTATCGAATCTCTCCTCATTCCTCTACACCGCAGGTCATAAAGTCCTAACCCATCCATCCTTCCTCTATAACTCAGTTTCTCAAGTACTGGCAACATCCTTGTAAACCTTCTCTGCAGTCTTACAACCATATTAATAAATTTCCTTTTATTCGGTGACCAAAACTGCACACAAAAATCCAAATCTGGCCTCACCAGTGCCTTATACAACCTCACTATATCATTCCAGCTCTTATACTCAATATTTTAATTTCAAAAGGCCAATGTACCAAAAGCTCTCTTTACGATCCTATCTAACTGTGACGTCACTTTGAATGAATTATGTATTTGTATTTCCAGATCCCTCTGTTCTGTTGCACGCCTCAGTGTTCTACCATTTACCTTGTTATTTCTACTTCGGTTTGTCCTTCCAAAGTGTAATACCTCACACTTGTCTGTATTAAACTCCATCTGCCATTTGTCGGCCCTTTTTTTTCTGGTGGGTATGTTCTGGTGCTGTAATGTTCCAAAAAAGAGAATAAGCTGACACCTTGAAGATCCTTTTTCTGGATTGGAAAGGACAAGGGGCCGACTAGGCGGATGATGGGTTAGATTACCTACTGACAGGGGGAATGTGAAAATAAGTGATGAGCAATGCAGGGGCGAGCGGGTTTGCGTAAGAAGCTGTGCGGTGATAGGTGGAAGAATTAATGAACGAATGAATGGGAAACTGAGGACACTTGACAATGGAAAAAGCGAGGAAGGAGGATCACCTGGTGGAGAAGACGGGTAAGTGAGCAGAAGAGAACGGAGGATAGAGGAGCCAGAAAAGTGGATGGAACAAGAGAAAACGTTGAGCAGGGTCAAATAAAATGGTGCTGGAGAAATCGATATTCATATCCTCAGGAAGGAATCTAGACAGAATATGAGCTGCTCAAGTAAACATATCAACCCAGTAGGTAAGACCGTTGTCGGGCACGTAGCCGAACGGATTTCTCAGATCACGTCCGGCGTCCTCAGTCAGCACACTCAGTACGTTCGACTCGTTCGCTGTGCTCGTTTTCCCCGGGTGTCCTTCCACAGTCCAAAGAAATGCCTGCTACGTTTAATTAGTGATTGTAGATTGTCCCCTGATCTCTTCAGTTTTTAATCGTATTCTCTGCATTTTGTTGGGGTGGCGCTGCATCTGTAAAAATATTAATTAATTAATTAATTAATTAGGGAACAGACTCTCAGAATGGGAATGGGAAAATGGAGTAATTTGGCAGACCAGAGTGCAGTCCTAACAATTGCTCAGGACGGAGGGGAAAGACTAGCAGAAGCGTTCCCCGAAACTCTGTTGGATTTCACCGAAGAAGCGGAGACTGCACCGGTTGGGTTCAGCGGGATAAGTGGATGGATTACATAATGGTGAGTGCTAGCTGGCAGGAGGACACGAAGGTACTAGTCAAGACACCAGAAATCTTGTCGCTTGCGACCTTCAATGTGCTGACGTAAATCGAATGAGGTGCTGTGGACTTGGCCAACTTAATGCACCTTACCCTTGACATCGAAAGACCCTAACATATTTATACACACAGTACTGATCCACCATATCCGTTTCCTTGGAAAATACTGTACTGAAGTTTTACGTCCGGCACATTCTCCGTATCCGAAGATATGTTCCGATTTTACCGGTACGTGTTACCATCTTCTCTTGTTCTTGATCTTTGTGTGGAATGCCCTGTGATTCACCTTAATCATGATTGTCGTTGAGCTTTAATTCACACTTCCGGATTTCTTAGTTCCCTCCAGATGGGTCTCAAGTGAAATTTCCTGCTGTTTATTTATTTCCATAGAAGATGTATATCCTCCCAAGTCCCTCCTGCATTCCGTGGATTTTGCCTTATATTTCCAGCATCTGCAATTTCCTCGTGTTTGTCCTAATTCGGTTATTTTCTGGGTTCCTCCTCCTCCCCATATGTCTCTTTCGATCGGAACTTGCAAAGATTTACAGACTTCCCCTTTTTATTCATTGAGTAAATTCATCAAACCAGCTGACATCTTAAATTACCAACCCTGTCCTTCCTTCTACAGGGTTATACCTTCCCTGTACTGTGTGAAATTGGCCTCATTGCCACCTCTCTAATGAGGAAACGTCTTGACAGAGTGGATGTGGCAAGTTTGTTTCCTAAGGTGCCAGAGACAAAAACCAAAGGGCACAGTATCAGAATACAGGGGGCGCCCATTTTAAATCTGAGATGAAGAGAGACTGATTCAACCAACAGCTGGGATATCTGTGTAATTCTTTGCCACAGGCAGCTGTCGAGGCTATTACGCAGATTCAAGGCAGAGGTTGATAGGTTACTGCTTGGTGAGGGCACGAAGAGATGCGTGAACAAAGCAGGACCTCAGCGATTAGTGGAAAATTGGATCAGTATTCATGAATTGGCGGAGCAGGCTCGATGTCAAAAATGCCTAATTCTCCTCCGATGTTGTATGATCTTATACGTAGAAGCATGGATGAACAGAAAGAAGAGGAGGCTGTGACATAACAACAGAAGTAAGCCATTAGCGACCATCTCAGCTGCTACGACTTTCATTCAAGGGTTTATTTTTTTCAATTATACCCTTCTGCATTCTGAAATTCCATCTGAGACTCCATATAAAATTACCCAACGACGTGGCTTCCACAGCAGTCAGGAACATTCAATTCATTTGATCAGCCACTCTCCAGCTGTTGAAATCCCACCTCATCTAAGTTCTAAATGAACTTTTGGAAGACACAGCAAGTCTTTGAGAGGAAGTGCGGCGGCGGCCATTTTCAAATGGCTTCTCACATCGGAGTTCTGAGAGTCGGGACTGCGCAGGCGCGTGAAGGAGGCCTGGGAAGGAGGGAAGATATATAAAGAACGCGGCCTTAAGCAGCGGGCAGCTTCGTTTGCGGGCAGCGGATTGAGCCGGGAGCAGAGTGTTGGGCTTGGTCTCAGAGGGCTTAGGCGGAATAAGGCACAGTAGGCTTATATTTTAGCTCTCCTTGTTATTTTCAGATATTCGGGAAGTACGAGTGTGAGGGCAGCTTGTTGTTCTCGGTGTCGGATGTGGGAGATCCTGGAGTCTCCGAGCCTCCTGGACGTCCACATCTGCGCCAGGTGCGCCGAACTGCAGCTCCTGTGGGGCCGAGTTAGAGAACTGGAGCTGCAGCTCGATGACCTTCGCCTGGTCAGGGAGAGTGAGGAGGTGATAGAAAGGAGTTACAGGCAGGTGGTCGCTCCGGGGCCACGGGAGGCAGATAGGTGGGTAACGGTCAGGAAGGGGAAGAGGCAGGTACTAGAGAGTTCCACAGTGGCTGTACCGCTTGATAATAAGTACTCATGTTTGAGTACTGTTGGGGGGGGGGGGGGGGTGTACAGCCTACCTGGAGGAAGTGACAGTGGCCGGGCCTCCGGCACAGAGGACGGCCCTGTAGCTCAGAAGGGTAGGGATTGAAGAAAGAGAACCATAGTAATAGGGGACTTGATAGTCAGGGGTTCAGAGAGGCGGTGGATCCCTACCTGTGGAGGTGATCGGGAGTCCCAGATGGTCGTTTGCCTCCCTGTTGCCAGGGATCTGGACGTTTCTGGTCGCGTCCAAGATATACTGAAATGGGAGTGTGAGGAGCCACGAGGTCGTGGTAAATGTAGGTACCAATGACATAGGTAGGAAAGGGGAAGAGGTCCTGGAACGAGAGTATAGGGAGTTGGGAAGGCAGCTCAGAAGAAGGAACACAAAGGTAGTAATCTCGGGATTACTGCCTGTGCCACGCGACAGTGAGAGTAGGAATAGAATTAGATGGAGGATGAATGAGTGGCTGAGGGATTGGAACAGGGGGCAGGGATTCAAGTTTCCGGATCATTGGGACCTCTTCTGTGGCAGGCGTGACCTGTTCAAGAATGACGGGTTACACTTGAACCTTGGGGGTAACAACATCCTAGCGGGGAGGTTTGCTAGGGCTACAGGGCAGACTTTAAACTAGTAAGATGGGGGGGGGGGCGAGAAACAATTTGAGGAATCTATGGGAGAGGAGGTTAGTTCACCTGTAGGGCAAGTAAGTAGACAGTGTGTGAGGGAGGAAAGGCAGGTGATGAAGAAGGGATGCGCTCAGCCCGAAAATGTAGCAGAAAAGAAAGAAAAAGACAATAAATTTGAATGCATTGTTAAGGATGATAAGAGAGGAGAAGGTGGAGTGTATCTTAAATGTATTGATTTTAATGCTAGGAGCATTGTAAGAAATACGAATGTGCTTCAGGCGTGGATTGATACCAGGAATTATGATGTTGTAGCTATTAGTGAAACATGGTTGCAGGAAGGGTGTGATTGGCAAATAAATATTGCTGGATTTAGTTGCTTCATTTGTGATAGAGTAGGAGGGGCCAGATGAGGAGGTGTTGCATTGCTTATCCGAGAATATCTTATGGCGGTGCTTTGCAAGGAATGAATAGAGAGCTCCTCTAGGGAGGCTATTTTGGGTGGAATTGAGGAATGTGAAAGGTGTAGTAACACGGATAGGCCACCTAATGTGGAAAGTGAGTTGGAAGAGCAGATATGTAAGGAAATAACAGATATTTGTAGTAAACACAATGTAGTGATTGTGGGAGCTTTTAGTTTTCCACACGTAGATTGGGAAGCTCATTCTGTAAAAGGGCTGGATGATTTAGAGTTTGTGAAATGTGTGCAGGATAGTTTTTTTACAACAATACATAGAAGTACCGACTAGAGTTGGGGCAGTTTTGGATCTCCTGTTAGGGAATGCGATAGGTCATCTGACAGATGTATGTGTTGGGGAGCACTTCGGGTCCAGTGGTCGCAATAGCATTAGCTTCAATATAATTATGAAGAAGATTAGGACTGGACATCGAGTTGAGATTTTTGATTGGAGAAAGCCTAACTTTGTGGAGATACGAAGAGATTTAGAGAGAGTGGATTGGGTCAAGTTGTTTTATGTGAAGAATGTAATAGAGAAATGGAGGTCAGTTAAAGGTGAAATTATGACGGTACAGCATCTTTATGTTCCTGTTAGGTTGAAAGAAAATATTAAAGGTTTGAAAGCACCATGGTTTTCAAGGGATTATAGACACTTGGTTCAGAAAAAGATTGATGTCTACAATAGATATAGGCAGTATGGAGTAAAGGAATTGCTCGAGGAATATAAAGAATGTAAAAGGAATCTTAAGAAAGAGAATAGAACAGCTAAAACAAGATACGAGGTTGGTTTTGCAAATAAGTTGAAAGTAAATCCGAAAAGTTTCTCCAGTAATATTAAAAGCAAGAGGGTAGTGAAGGATAAAATTGGTCCCTTGGAGAATCAGCTATGTGTCAGCTATTTGTCAGCTATGTGTGGAGCCGGGGGAGATGGGAGAGATTTTGAACGATTTCTCCGCTTCGGTATTCACTAAGGAGAAGAATATTGAATTGTAAGGTGTAAGGTGTGGGAAACAATACGAAGAAATGGAACCTATGCCAATTAAAGATGTGGAAGTACTGGCGTTTTTAAGAAATTTAAAAGTGGATAAATCTGCGGTTCCTGACAGGATATTCCCCAGGACCTTGAGGGAAGTTTTTGTAGAGTTAGCAGGAGCTCTGACAGAGATCTTTCCGATATCATTAGAAACGGAGATTGTGCCGGAGGATTGTGGTATTGCTCATGGTTGGTTCCATTGTTTAGAAAGGGTTCTAGAAGTAAGCCTAGCAATTATAGACCTGTCACTTTGACATCAGTGGTGGGTAAATTAATGGAAAGTATTCTTGGAGATAGTATTTATAATTATCTGTATAGATAGCATCTGATTAGGAGTAGCCAGCATGGATTTGTGCGTGGAAGGCCATGTTTGACAAACCTTATTGAAATTTTGAAGAAGTTACGAGGAGTGTTGACGAGGGTAAGACAGTGGATGTAGTCTATATGGACTTCAGCAAGGCCTTTGACAAAGTTCCACATGGAAGCATGGAAGGTTAGCTAAGAAGGTTCAGTCGTTAGGTATTAATGGTGGAGTAAAAAATGGATTCAACAGTGGATAGATGGGAGATGCCAGAGTGTAGTGGTGGATAATTGTTTTTCGGGATGGAGGCCTGTGACTTGCGGGTGCTTCAGCAATCTGTTTTGGGCCCAATGTTGTTTGAAATATACATAAATGATCTGGATAATCGGGTGCTAAGTATGCCGATGATACTAAGGTAGGAGGTGCTGTGGATAATGAGGTGGGTTTTCAAAGCTTGCAGGGAGATTCATGCCGTTTAGTAGAATGGGCTGAACGGTGGCAGATGGAGTTTAATGCTGAGAAGTGTGAGGTTCTACATTTTTGCTGGGATAATCCAATTAGAACATACAGGGTAAACGGCAGGGCATTGAGGAATGCAGTTGAACAGAGAGATCTAGGAATAACAGTGCATAGTTCCTTGAAGGTGGAGTCTCATGTAGATAGCGTGGTGAAGAAGGCTGTTGGAAAGCTGGCCTTTATAATTCAGCGCATTGAGTACAGAAGTTGGATTTCATTTTAAAATTGTACAAGGCATTGATAAGGCCAAATTCGGAATATTGTGTACAGTTCTGGTCACCGAATGATAGGAAAGATATCAATAAATTAGAGAGGTGCAGAGACGATTTACTGGAATGTTACCTGGGTTTCAGCACTTAAATTACAGAGAAAGGTTGAACAAGTTAGGTCTCTATTCATTGGAGCGTAGAAGGTTGAGGGGGGATTTGATCGTGGTATCTAAAATTTTGAGAGGGATAGATAAAGTTGACGTGAATAGGCTGTATCCATTGAGAGTAGGGGAGATTCAAACGAGAGGACATGAATTGAGTGTTTGGGGGCAGAAGTTTAAGGGAAACGCGAGGGGGTATTTCTTTACTCAGAAAGTGATAGCTGACTGGAATGAGCTTCCTGTAGAAGCAGTAGAGGCCAGTTCAGTTGTGTCATTTAAGGTAAAATTGGACAGGTATATGGACAGGAAAGGAGTGGAGGGTTATGGGCTTAGTGCGGGTAGTTGGGACTAGGTGAGATTAAGAGTTCGGCGCGGACTAGGGGGGCCGAGATGGCCTGTTTCCGTGCTGTGATTGTTATATGGTTAAATGTTATATGGTAAATGGACAAGTCTGTTCTGAGGTTATGCCCTCTGTTCCTAGACTATGCTACATATACTATATTTTTGTCCTTTTAACATTCGATAGTTTTCAAATAGATTCCTCCCCCCAAATCCCCTCATTCTTCGAATACTCAGCAACTCATGACCTCAGTGTTAATTATTTTGTTGTCCATCAGCCCATCTTTCTATCTATCCTTCCATTCATTCGTTATTTATTAAGTTGTTTATGTGCTGTCTGCTCAGTTTGTCATCTATTGCATATTAGTCATTTGCATAGTCTCAGTTTTGCCATGCCACTTCAATGTTTCAGTTGCATTTCTCTGTTGTACTCTGGATACCAGCAAGAACAGTAACATCACGATAGTATTTGGTGACATAACATAGTTTGATAATAAATGGACTTTGACTTGACCACATGACCATTGACCCGATTGACAGAGAGCTGGAGAGTTTGTAATTCTCCGTTGACCCTGTTGAAAGAGTCGGCATTGATGTAAATCGGGGAAATAACGCAGTACATAGGGAAGAACATGTGCTCGTAGGAAATCGTGGTCGTGCGTTCTATCGTGAGAGGAATAGCCTGGGGTCGGCAGAAAGCTACTAGCATCTCCTTGCTTGTATATTCTATACCCCTTCAGATCAATGCCAACATTGCATTTTCCGTGTTTACAACAGGTATATAACCTTCTGGGAGTCTTGAACGAGGAAGCATCTGTCCTTCTGCACCTCTGATGGTTGAACCTTCTGCCCATTCAGATAGTGGTCTGCACTATTGTTTCTTTTACCAAAATGCATTCTTATACTTTTTCCAACACTGCATTTCATCTTCTACCTCTCCCCCGTCCTTCCAATTTATCTAAGTCTTGCTGCATTCTCATTGGTTCCTCAGCTCTACCTACCCGACCTCACTTATCTCCATATCTTCTGTCAAAGCTTTGCCGCAAAGCATTTAATTCCATTATCCAAAACATGCACAAAAACGGTGAAAGCTAGATGTCCCAATACTGACCCTAAGAACACCTCTAGTCACCGGCAGCCAACCACAAAAGACCTCTTTTATTCACAAACTTTGCATCCTGCCTCTCAGATATTACTCTACTCATGTCAGTATTTTTAAGCTAATGCCATAGGATTTTATTTTGTTAAACAGCCTCATGTGTGGCACCTTATCATACCTTCAGAAAACCCAAGGCAATGGCACAACTGCCTCACATTTAAACCCCCCCCCCCCCATCCCGCTTGCCACTTCCTCGAAGAATTCGAACAGATTGATCAGGCTGAATGTCCATTCAGAGAAACACTGCTTACTTAGACTTATTTAATTATTAGTCTCCAAGCACTACGCAAACTCAACCTTAATAATGGACTTCAATATTTTCCCAGTTTAATTAAGCTAACTGGCCTAAAATTTCCAAACATTCGCCTTCATAACTTCGTAAAGAGTGGAGTAATATTTTTAATCTTCTCCAGTCCTCCGAGACGTACCAAAATGAAGTGATTCTGTAATGAACATTACCAATATGTCCATTATCTCTTCAGCATCCTCTCTGAGGACTCTGTGACATCTATCCCAGGAGATTTTTCCGTCTTAATATCTTTGTGTTTGCTGAGCATTTTTTCATTTGTAATAACAATTCAGGTCCCTGACTCTTTCAGGACTCTAACACAGATAAAAAAGCCTTGCACTGGAAACACATTTGCAAAGAACCCGTTAATTTCATAGGCCATTACATAGCCCCCAATCTTACCTTATGGTCATAAATAAAGAACATTAGCTTTCAATTGTTGCATTTCTTCCGCACTCAAGTCCCGATAAGGAAAAAATATATGTAGTTGTACCGAGCGAATTATCAATAATTCGATGGGGGCCATTTGTGAACAATGCCCTTAATCGCAGAAGTGTTAAGGTCGCTGTAGTTTATGATCAGTATGGTCTTTACGGGACAGCGCTCAATCGGCCGAATGCGGAATGGAAATGCATTGGGCAGAAACTGGGGAACGTTCATTAAGAATCTTAACGTTCATTCAGGAACGTACATGGCCTTTGGATATCCTGCAATGCCGAGCTCAGTAACAGCATATTTTTTGTTTTTTTTTAGAAGATGTAGCTGAGTATGAAGCAAGACAAGACAATGTTCGAGAAGCTGAATGTTTCGAAGCATATGCAACAGGTGAAGGATACCGTTGTCGGATACGAAAGTATTGTGACAAAGGATTGAGACATTTCAGTGAACTCTACATTGGGTCAGTATCCCGTTGGGGCATATTCTGGCATTTTTCTCAACCATCTAGGTGTTTGCCAAGGCTCAATCCTCTGTAACTCATCTCCTCTCCCTTGTATTCTGAGTCACAGCGTTGGACTCAGCGCCGCTGACCAGCTCGCTGCAGTATTCCCGTGGTCGGTAAACTGCCAACAATATTCAAGTCGTAACACCTGTTATTGATGGGAACGACCAATGAGTGTTCTGCACTTTACTCCTCTTCTTCCCTCTCTTATTGTTCACACAGACACATGCCACCTGCAACAGAGCAGTTACACCTCATTCTTCTGTAAATATTCGCTGATCACTGATGAATGTCACTGATCTGCAGCTCCAGATTGAGACATTAAAAGGCTGATCTTGTTGCACCGTTACAGATGACGGATTTTAGGATGCGGTGACTATCGCTGAATCGTGGCTGAAATGTGGTCGCATTTCCGAACTGAATATCCAAGGCTACATGTTGTATCGGAAGGATAGGAAGATCGGCAGCGAGGGTAGCGTGGCTCTGCAGGTAAAGAATGGCATCAGCTCAGTCGAAATATATGGCAAAGGGTCGTAAGCAATGGAATCATTTTGGGTTGCGTTAAGAAGCTGAAATAGTAAAACCACCCTCATGGGAAGTATGTAAAGACCTCCAGACAGTAGCTGGAACACAAATCACAGATTTCAACAGACAAGCGTGTGGCTGTAAGTCAACGCCATGATATCCATGGCATTTTTCCACATTCAAATAGATTGGTTTGACATGTTTCTTGCAGCTTCTCCTTAAGCCGACATGTCGATCAGCTCCACTGCATTGGGCGCTTTGAAACGAATCGGAAATGATAAGAGAGCTTAAGGTAAAGGGACATTTAGGAATCAGTGATCACAATATAATTGAGATCAATTTTAAATACGATAGGGGAAAAGTAAAGTCTGACGCCGCAGTATTTCAATGGAATAAGATAAATTACAATGGACTGAAAAAGTTCATGGCCAAATTCGGCTTGAATGAGACGCTGTCGGGATGGTCTGCAGGAGGGAAATGCAGTGAGCTTCTGTTAATACAGAGGAACGTGCAGAATTCTTGCATTCTAAAAACAAAGAAATTGTAAACTTAGAACAATCGTGACAAAAGGAAAAGCAAAAGAGAGGGTATTTCACAAAGCAGAAACTAGCAGGAAATCAGTATTGGGAAACTTTTAAAAACATGCAGAGAACAGACAGAATAGTTTTATGGGAAAAGATGAAATATGAAAGCAAGCTAATGAATAACATCAACATGGTAGAGAAATTGTGCTTCAGTGCAGAACAGTTATGGAGAAATACGAGCTGATATAGGACCGCTAGAAATAGGGCAGGAGAGATAGTAACGGGGACAAGGGGATGGCAGATGAACTGAAAGAGTATTATGCATCAATCATCACAATGGAAGATTCTAGTAGATGTCTGATGTTGTCATGTGTGAAAGAACAGAAGTGGATGCAGTTATTCTTACAAGGGTAGAAGGTGCTCAAAAAGCTGAAAGACCAAAGGGTCCATAAGTCAGCCGGACCACATGAACTCCACATCAGGGCTCTTAAAGAGTGTGCATTGGAGATAATGGAGGCATTAGCAATGATCACTCAAAATCGTTGGACTCCTGCATGGCGCCCGATGTCAGAAAAATTGCAAATGCCACCTCACTTTTTTAGGAAAGGGGGAAGATAGAATAAAAAGGTGTTTATATACCTGACAGCCTGATCTTGGTGGTAGGATTCAATTGTTAAGCTGCGTAAGGCAGGACAAGAGATGACAAAGTCATTACACCCCTCTGCTATCTCTCTGAATATCCTGCATAGAAATCATCAGGCCCAAGGGACACACCCATCTCACAAATGTGTTAAAACCTCGCCTGATTAAGAGATCTTGCCCGCTGAATTTCCTTGAGGAGAATACATGTCGGATACATAAAGGGGTTGTAGTTTATGTTGTGTATTTGGACTTTTGAAAGAACTTTGACTCGTTGCCACACATCAGGCAGCTTACCAAATTAGATCCATGGTATTACAAGAAGAACAATGAGGATTGGCTGAACAGTAAGACAAATCG
The DNA here is from genome assembly GCF_030144855.1 of Hypanus sabinus. Taxonomy (NCBI): domain Eukaryota; kingdom Metazoa; phylum Chordata; class Chondrichthyes; order Myliobatiformes; family Dasyatidae; genus Hypanus; species Hypanus sabinus. Next base: position 63,946 of record NW_026779056.1, on the reverse strand, counting down.
AGTGAGTATAAACGGATCTTCCGCCGGTGTCCGTGTAGAGACCAATTTTTTCGCTGTTGCATGTCAATGATATAGATGATGGAGCAGACGGTTTGTTGCCAAGCCTGCAGATGGCACGAATATTGCTGAAGGGGCAGGTACTGTTGAGGGAACGGGCCGTTTGCAGAGGATCTTCGAAAGATGAGGAGAATTGGCAAGAAAATGGCAAGTGAAATGCCATATTAGAATAAATTCCAGATCCTCATCTCACAAAAAAAAAATGTGCTGGCATTGGAGAGGGCCCATGGGAATTTCACACGAATAATTCCAGGATTGAAAGGGAGAATAAACGAGAAATATTTGAGTCTTGTGGCTCTGTAGAATAAGAACGTACATTGCTACTGTCAAGCCCTAATGAATGGTCTCACCCCGAAACCTCGAGCGCTTATTCAGTTCCGGAGATGCTGCCTGACTTGCTGTGCTCCCACAGCGTTTTGTGTGTGATTCTCATTTAAGTTCCAAGTTCAAAGCACAAAGTTTATCAAAGTGCTGTAATGTCCCGCTTTATACTTACACTGTTATGTTCTATGTATTTAATTCTGAAGTTCAGAAAAAGCAGCCTGTACTGCTGGCAAAATGTTTGGATTACTGCTGAATATAAGAACTGCCTGCGATCAAGTTGGGATGGTTGAATTCTGGGCAGACATTCTTCATGAGGGACAATACGGTCTGTCTTGGTTTTGATTTTGGTTCGCCGCGAGATGAAAAAAAAACATACGCTGGGAGAACGTATCGCAGGATACAATCCGGTGAGCGACCTGTTTGTTCCAGACGTATTGCTTTGTTATTTTGTGTTGACAGAGAGCCCAGGAGTTTCAAGTAAGCTCAAGAGGAGCTTCAGCTGGTGCCCATTTCACAGATAATGAGGATGGTTTCTTACTTTTCCTTCCTCGTTGCTAGAGTTGAGTTTAGATCTATAAATCTAATCTCTGTATTTGTATGCCGCTTGTTATGTCATGGCACAAGTTTGTAACGGGGTTGCAAATACTACAGAAGAGAAACCAACCGGGATTTGCTTAGCGATCGAACAATCTCAGTCTCACCACTTTTGGACAAATCCGATAGTTCTTTTAAATAAACCGGGGGCGGGTATCTATGTAACGCTTCTATATACCAAGAAATTCATTTTCTTGCTAAGATAATTAATAAATTCCAGGAATGATGAAAGACCGCACCCACAGTCGTTCAACCGATAAGAGTAAAAAGATTACTCTCATCTAAACTCTTTCCTTAACCAAACTTTTTCGGTATTGAAATTGTGATCATTGGAAGTTTTTCTTGACATTCTGTTACCTTCCGCCCGTAATTTTGGAAATAGTTCTGTAAATTTGTAATCAATAACAACTTTTCAACCTCAGCTTTGAACGTAAGGACATTCATACTGATTTCAATCTATTTCATGACGTGCTTATAAGACCATAAGACTATAAGTTATAGTAACAGCGGTAGGCCATTCGGCCCGTTGAGTCTGCTGCACCATTTTATCACGAGCGGATCCAATTCTTCAAGTCATTCCCACTCATTGCCTTCATCCCATACGTTTTGAATATAGAACATTGTATAGTACAGCACATTTCAGGCCCTCCAGCCCACAATGCTTTGCCGACCCAGAAACCCTGCCTCCCATATAACCCCCCACCTTAAATTCCTCCATATACCTATCTAACTGTCTCTTAAACTTCACTACTGTATCTGCCTCCACTATTGACTCAGGCTGTGCATTCCACGCACCAACCACTCTCTGAGTGAATAACCTTCCTCTAATATCCCCCTTGAACTGACCTCCACTAACCTGAAAGCAATGTCCTCTTGCACTGAGTAGTGGTGACCTGGGGAAGAGACGCTGGCTATCCACTCTGTCTATTCCTCTTAATATCTTGTCCACCTCTATCATGACTCCTTTCATCCTCTTTCCCTCCAAAGTGTAATCCCCAGCTCCCTTAATCTTTGATCATAATCATGTCTCTCTGAACCAGGCAGCATCCCGGTAAATCTCCTGTGTACCCTTTCCAATGCTTCGACATCCTTCCAAGAGTGAGGCGATCAGAATTGGACACAGTACTCCAAGTGTGTCCTAACTAGAGTTTTATAGAGCTGCATCATTACATCACCTATCTTAAACTCTATCCCTAGACTTATGAAAGCTATGCTTTCTTAACTACCCTATTTACCTGTGAGGCAACGTTCAGGGATCTTTGAACATAGATCTCCAGATCCCTCTGCTCCTCCACACAACCAAGTATCTTGCCATTTACTTTGTACTCTGCCTTGCGTTTTGTCCTTCCAAAGTGTACCATCTCACACTTCTCCGGGTTGAACTCCATCTGCCACATCTCAGCCCACTTCTGCATCCTATCAATGTCTCTCTGCAATCCCTGACGATCCTCTAGACTATCTACAACACCACCATCCTTTGTGTCATCTGCAAACTTGCCACCCCACCCTTCAACCCCCACATCTAGGTCATTAATAACATTCCCAAAAAGTAGAGCAAGCCAATTCTGAATCCACCTGGCCAATCTTCCCAGGCTCCCATGCCTTCTGACTTTCTGAATAAGCCAACCGTGTGGAAAATTGTCAAATGCGTTTCGAAAATTCATGTAGATCACATCCACTGCACTACTCTCATCCATATGCCTGGTCAATTCCACAAAGAACTCTATCAGGCTTGTTATGCAGGATCTGCCCTTCACAAATCCATGCTGACTGACCCTGATCAGAGCACGATTTTATGAATGTCCTTAAATCGTATCTCTATGAATCTTTTCCAACAGCATTCCCACCCGAGATGGAAGGTTCGCTGGTCTATAATTACCTGGACTAGACCTACTAATTTTTGAGCACGGGGATAACATTGGCATCCCTCCACTCCTCCGATACCATTCCCGTTGACAATAAGGACATAAAGATCCTAGGCAGAGGTTCTACAATCTCTTCGCTTGCCCCATGGAGCAGCCTGGGGAATATTCCATCAGGCCACGTGGACTTATCCGTCCTAATGTATTTTAACAACTCCAACACTTCCTCTCCCTTAATATTAACATGCTCCAAAACATCAACCTGACTCATATTGTCCTCACCATCATCAAGTTCCCTCTCAGTGGTGAATACAGAAAAGAAGTATTCATTGAGGACCTCGTTCACTTCCACAGCCTCCAGGCACATCTTCCACTTTTATCTCTAATCGGTCCTACCTTCACTCCTGTAATCCTTTTGTTCTTCACATAATTGAAGAACGCCTTGGGTGTTTCCTTTACCCTACTCGCCAGGGCCTTCTCCTGCCCTCTTCTTGATCTTCTCAGCCCCTTCCTAAGCTCATTTCTTGATACCCAATATTCCTCAATAGGCCCAGTTGATCCTTACTTCCTAAACCTCATGTATGCTGCGTTCTTCTACCAGACTGGATTTTCCACTTCACTTGACACCCATGGCTCCTTCACTCTACCATTCTTTATCTTCCTCACCGGGACAAACTTATCCCTAAATTCCTGCGGGAGATCCTTAAACATCGACCACATGTCCATAGTACATTTCCCTTCAAAACCATCATCCCAATTCACACCCGCAAGTTCTAGCATTATAGCCTCATAATTTGCCCTTCCCCAATTAATTGTTTTCCTGTACTCTAATTCTATCCTTTTCCATGAAAATGCTAAAGGTGAGGGAGCGGTGATCACTGTCCCCCAGATGTTCACCTACTGACAGATCTGTGACCTGACCCCGTTCCTTACTTAATATTAGATCTAGTATGGCATTCACCCTGGTCGGCCTATCAATATACTGTTGCGTGAATCCATCCTGGACACACTTACTAAACACTGCCCCATCTAAACCCTTGGAACTAATCAAGTGCCAATCAATATTAGGGAAGTTAAAGTCAGCCATGATAACAACCCTGTTATTTTTGCACCTTTCCAAAATCTGCCTCCCACTCTACTCCTTGGTATCTCTGCCGCTGCGTATAGAATACGACAGTTGAGTAACTGTCCCATTCCTCTTCCTGACCTCCACATTTACAGACTCATAAGAGTATCCTGCTGCATCAAGCACCCGTTCTGCAACTGTAATAGTCCCTGAACAGTAATGCCACACCTCCTCCACTTTTTCCCCCTCTTTATCCCTTTTAAAGCAATGAAATATAGGAATATTGATGCCCTGGCTAATCAAGAACGTATCCATTTCTGCCTTAAATGCACCCAATGTATTGGCCTCCACAGCAGCTCGTTATAACAAATCCCACAGATTTACGGCCATCTGTCTAAAGTAGTTTCCACGCATCTGTGTTCTAAATGGATGTCCTTCAATCCTGCCCTCAGCCATATAATCCCCATCTCACATCTAATCTGTTCAGGCATTTTAACATTTGGAATTTTTCTGTAAGATCCCGCCCTTAATTTCCTCAACTCCAGGGAATACAGCCCAAGATCAGCCAGCCAGTCCTCATACGGCAACCCTTTCACTCCTTGAAACATTCTCGTGAATCGTCTCTGAAACCTTACCACTGTCAGTATATCCTTTCTAAAATAAGGAGCCCAAAGCTGCACACAATACTACAAGACTACAAAAATGGTCCCATGAGTGCCTTTTCGAGCTACAGCATCACGTCACAGAAATAATAGCCTGCTCGTTTATGGCTTCCACCAAAGTGCATCACCATGCACTTTACAACATTCTATTTCACTTTCAACTTCTTTACCCATTCTCCGAAACAATCTCAGTCTCTCTGTTTCCTCAACACGCTTCTCCACCTATCTTTCTATTATTGTGCTACTTTAGCCACAACTACTTTAATACCGCTGCCCGGACTATTGACATACATCTTAAACAGGTTTCTGTCACAACTCTGAGCCCTGTGGAACTTCACTGTTATCCGTCAACCAGCCAGAACTGGATTATTTTGGAATATCTAACTCGATATCTTTTTCAAACTAACCCTGCAAATATTATTTTAAGAGCTATCTTTGCAATAATTATTTTAATCTGTTTATCACATCATTTATCCTTATTTTTTTTTTTATTTCCTCTGTATATCTTCATTTCCACACTGGTTCCATATCAGTTTCTAGCTGTGTGTCATTACATTTCTCAGTTTTGTGTCCGTTTACAGACACAGCACGCATCCGTGGACAGCCGGCTGCTCGGATTATTAGTTACATTTCAAATTTGCTTTTGTATCTCTTCTCTGACAGTCTGGAAATAAAGGGTTATCTGTACCTGTCATCCGTAGAACCTAATTAAAGGTGTGTCCGTGGGGATTGTCAACGTCACCGCGGAGGTGTGGCTGCTGGTTACCTGTTCTATTAATGTGTCTCGCTCACAACGGCAGTTTCAGTGAAGCTGCCAGTCTCCGCTATCAGAGACCAGCGGGCTCCAGATAGAGAGAGGACAGAGGCTGAATCGGGACCAGGAATCTGGACTATCCCAACAATGGATCGTAATCTGCAAAATATATCACGGAATGCTGCGGGAATTCAGAAGAATATTTTCTGGCCCTATGAATCTCTTTCTTTATATTATGAAACGCTGCCGTTGGATTTTCGTGTCACTTATGTGATTTTGACCATCCAAGTAATTTACTACCCTGTCCTCGCCATTGTAGCTGTTCCTGGTAAGTGCTTGGCTCCTTCCTCCTGATTAACGTTGAAGAGTGAAATTCAGCTTCTCTTTAATGCCTGTCGTCTCATTGCATGGCCCGCCTCTCAAACCGGTACCGCTTTAGCAAACATCGGCTAACTGCATTACAGGAGTTCTCTCTCCAGCTTTGGGGTTGTCGGCATCCGGGTTACTTCTCCGTCAGGCAAACGTTACCTTTGCCTCTTCACCTCTCAAACACTGCCAGCAAGTGACCTCACATGCACCTTCACTCCCTGAGAAGCAGGATCTAGCTCTCACAAACTCTCCTCAGAGTAAATGGCCTCCAATCTAGGCAGTAGTCTGACAAGTTATATCTGCAACCACTGTGAAGCATAGACATGCTTCCAGTGATTTATGTTCCACAGTCCATTTGGGAAATGGTAGGATAATTCAGCTATCCCGAACCCTGCTGGAGGGGACTTCATCGCCAGAATGAATGAATGAATGAATAAATGATTGATTGATTGATTGATTGATTGATTGATTGATTGATTGATTGATTGATTGATTGAATGAATGGATAAGTGCTTGAATGAATGAATATATAAATAAATACCTCAAAGCCCCAGCTGTGAAAAAGAAGGAGGTCACGTGGCCACCATTATTGCCACGATCTACCGCCTACACAAATATTGGAGTGGAATTATTTAAGCGAAAGTATTAGCGTCTAGTCGAACGGAGGAAAATGTTGATGAAAGCGAGGTTATCTACCATGGAAGAGGACCAATTGAAGAACACAATTTTATTAAGTGGTAAACGATTGCAGTATACTGCCACGTGGAGTCACTTTAGAGTGTTTGTTCTTCAACCAAAAGAGGTTTGTTTGCAACAGTCGCAGTCTAACGAGGAGGCAGATGGGATATTGGTCTTCATTGCTACAGACGTGAATTTAAGTGTTAGTTGATTATGCTGCAAATGCGCGCGGTACTTGTGAGGCGGCAGCTGTAGTACTGCGTGCAAGTCTGGTACGGTGACTTGGGGAGGATTTTACTGGCCTTGAAGTCGTTTCCCCATTTTGATTCCAGACAAGAGGAGGCGAGACTATCAGGAGAGATGTTGTCGCCTGCGACTGCACGCACTGGAATTCAGAAGAACCAGAAATGATATTTCAGCAACATGTAAAAAATACGAAAGGATAGATACAACAGGGCCAGGAAAGTTGTTTCCACTTGTCGGTGAGCCTAGAACTAGGGGGCATAGGCTGAAGCTTGTGGGAGTGAATTTAGGACGGAGATTTGGAGGAACTGCTTTTCACAGAGGGTGGTGAATCTGTGGAATTCTCTGCCCAATGAAGAAGTGGACATTACCTCAGTAAATATATTTTACAAAAGTTTGGATTGATTTTATCCGTAGTAGGGCTATTACGGGCTTTGGGGGAAAATGCAGGCAGTTGAATAAATGTCCATGGTCAGCTCAGCAATGATTATCTTCAATGGCGGTGCATGCCAGTCCGAACAGATGAACTATTTTGGCTACTATTTCATTACCTCTTCTGCTCTAAGTTTTTTCTCCTGTTTACTGTTGAAGGAAGTTGAATTTCTGGCACCGTGATACTTAGGACTTAATCAGTAATCAGTTCATTATCGCATTCCATTTTCAGCCCCTTCTCCTGCCGGCGAAGGTCAGAACACATTCCAGCTATCCACTGATATCAATGCTTGTCCCATATGATTCGGGAGTTGAATTCCGTGATTCGAGCACGGAGGCTTCTCCGCCATTCCATCATAGCTGATTTATTATCCATCTCAACCACATTCTGGCGCCCACTCTATATCCATTGAGGCTTCGACGAATCGAGTGCCTATCACTCTCTGCTACAAATGATTCCAACGAACTGACTCCCATAGCCGTCTGTGGCGAGGAATTCCGCGTATTCACCAGCCACGGTCGAAACAAATTTCTAACCACCTCTGTTCTGAGGTGATGGGTTTCTATTGTAAATCCAACACTGCTGCAGCTCTCCACGTCCACGATATGTCGTCCTTACAATATTGAATAGGTTTCAATAAGATTCCCGTTATTCTCATGAACTTCTCAGGTACATTATAGTCACTACCCATTTAATAATGATTCCGATTTTCTCCTTAGTAGTTATATCGATTCCAACTCTGCTCTTGAAAATGCTGTCGATTAAAATTGTTGATTTCAGAGAAAATTTCATTCCGAATGTGTTTTAAATATCTTGACTTCCCTCCGCACAGTGAACGTGGTGACAATCGTCATTCTGTCGCGTGGAAAGTGCGGTATCTCCAAAGGCGTCACAAGGTACCTGGTTGCCATGGTAGCAGCGGATCAGCTGGTCGTTTTCTTCGATCTGGTATTGAGCAAGATTCCGATGATCTACATGCCATTTGAGGTTCTACACTGGAGTTATCGTGTTCCAGTGTGTAATATTCACGCCGTCATACTCTACGCTGCCACAGACTGTTCTGTCTGGTTCACCGTCGCTTTCACCTTTGATCGATGTGTGGCCATTTGTTTTCCGCAGCTGAAACTAAATTACTGCACCGGGAGAGCGGCGGCACAGGTTTTGGGGACAGTCACTCTGCTGAGCTGCCTAAAGAACATTTTCTTGTACTTTACGCTCGATGGTTTTTATTCGATTTCAAATATGCCCTTGCTCTGCCTGGAAAGTCGCCGCTTCTTTTCCGATTTTCCGTCGTTAGCATTGCAAGCGATTCGTGCCCTCCCCACCCCAATAATACCCTTCGTCCTGATTCTCGTGCTCAACAGTTTAACCATCAGACACGTCTTACTGGCCAGCCGAGCCCGGAGGAGACTCCGTGGTTCTCGTGACATTCAGTCGCCCGCCGACCCGGAGATGAAGAACCGCAGGCAATCCCTTCTGATACTGCTGCTGATGTCGGGGAATTTCATCCTGCTGTGGGCGCTACTGACGCTGTATTCCATATGGTATACCCTGTATATTTATTTTGAAACATATCCCCCGACCTCTCTGGTGGAACTGGGCTACATGTTTCAACAGCTGAGCTGCTGCACCAACACGGCCCTTTACGCCGTGGCCCAGACCAGGTTTAGGCTGCAGTTCAAAGAATCGGTGAAATCCCCGTTCCGTCTAATGACAAAGCTCGCTCGGTGTTTTCACACGAGCATTAATCCTCAGTGACGTCCTAATATATTCTATTTAGTCAATGGCTTGTGCAGCTACATGGGGGCTGTAGACTTCCCTCATTAACTCCTGCCCCCCTCCCCTCCAGGCACTAATGGTATCAGCGACTGTCCGAGTCTGGCTCCACTCTGTTCCTTCCAGTTTTCTTTTTTCACGGGTTCCCTTAAAAGTCTCCCTCAGTTCCATCAAGTGGCTGCTTCTTTCCCTATTTGCATGCAAAGCCTTGCCAACACCATTCTGCCCTGCCGGTATTCCGCGCGGTCGGATTGCCCGCTCAGATTCGCCCGATGTAGCTCCATCTCTTTCTTCTCGTGAGGTCATTTAGTTCCAAAAGCGCCTGCCTTTGAACCATTCAGGAAGGCTTGTCACCGTGAGCAGACAGCAAGTCTCCGCTTGCAGCGGATTTCTTTGGAAATCTGTCTGCCACCGAGGAAATAATTTATTAACTCGCACTCCTAAAACAACTCATCGAATGGTCCGTTCCTAGTCGCAAACTCCATCACAAAGTTTCTGGGAAACGTAAAACAAAAATCTTGGACACTTTGTGCAGTGGTGGTGCTCTCTGTCGAATTGAATTAGTACATTGTGGATGTGGGGAAGGTGATTTCTGAGGAAAGGACACATGATGTCTATTTATTTATTGATTCCCTCGTAGCTTGGCCTCTCTCCTTCTCCGATTGTTTATAAGCCGTTCTGCTCAGTTTCCGCCGCTGTCTGGAAAGCGCGACCACTTCGGTGTCCTCGGCGTACTCTTGATTCCTCCCACAAACGAAACACCTATGTGTTGATATGCTAATTGGGCATAGCACATTGTTCCATTAGTAGGGTCGCTCGGACGGTGATGCATGGCGCCAGTGAAGGCTGGACCGTTTGGATTGGACTGGAAGTAAGCCTTTTGTGAAGGACTCCTTCTGGTGGACTGTGAGGAGACCGAGATGCATTAGATAGCATGGATTTAAATTGTGTACAGATGCCAGTGGTACAGGGCAGCCATTTTGCATGCGACAATTGTTGGAAATGTCCTGGCGTTTGACCTGGATGAAAATGGACTTGACTCATAAATACTCTTGCAGTCGAAACAAACGTGATGGAGTTGTCGAAGTTGAGGGATCATGCTGACAGTCCAGTTGGAAATGTGGCCGGAGAATTGACAACTTTGTCACACTAATACGACAGGTCGGTCTTGAACGAAAGTCAAATACGAGATTAGGAAATATTATTTGTAATATAGAGAAAATGGACTGTTGATGCTGAGATATCAGAAGAAAGTTCAGCTTGGTTGTGTTAGAGAAACGCAATACTGGGGAAAGTAACTCTTATGTTGGAAAAGTTTACACTGTAAAAGATTGAGCAGAAAAAGAACACACCTGGAGTCAGTTTCGCTGTTAACCAACAATTGTCTGTTCGGAACTACGTAATATATAACTTAAACCGGGTAAACCAAGGGTTAGCAGTATTATGCATAAATAGGTGTGTAAAAAAAATCCAAATGTATTCAAACTCAGGTGGCAAGAGTTACCGTCTCACGATGTTATATACGTAATTTCTGTTCAGTTCAAATGCACAGCATTTGATGTGAGAGAGCGATATTTGTAATCCAAACGAACAGGTGTCGTTGATCTTCCCGTTGTCCTCCGAATCCTCACACGAAATCTCACTAACAGTAGCTTACCACAAGTGTGACCATCTTCAAGGGAACCGCTACCCAGGTAAGAGTCGACACCCCGGTAGATTCCACAAGGTGATACCAATCACACACAATATGATAGCCACTGATCCAGTTCCACAACCTGCGAAATAACTCTAACGATGTTTTCCCACAGGGGTGCCTGTGAATTGTCATACGCAGACAAAGGGCAAACACGCACGTGTTAACCACAAAGGTTTTCCCCTGACCAGAGAAGCCACTCCTGCGGATTACCTCTGTCACAACAACACTTTCTTATCCGAATCGAAACACACTCATCCTCCCCGGTTGCTTGAAGACAGCGTACAAACAGTAATCTCTTTGTCACAAGATTTCCTCTGTTTCGAGCCTACCTCTCCTCTCTGCAAACTTCGCCTAGTTTCAGCAACTTTTGAGAGTCATTTACGAATACACTCGATCCATCTCAACTCACCCATTACGGCCACTATATCATTAAATGCGGCCGAATCACTGGTGTCTTAAATTGAGCACCTTAACTCTGACTGTGTTGTCTCTGCGTCCGTGTATATTCAAAGCAAGCCGCAGAATAAACTGTAAATATTCATTCTCCATCAAATAACGCCACCTCTCTCATCATAGCAATTGAGCAAATTTTATAAACAGTAGAAATCCAGCAGTATCTAAAAGTCCGTCTCATTCTCTCGGCCTTTTTGAAGTGACAGTCCACAGAAAGAATGAGCCCTGGGGGTATATAACAGTCGATACACCTGTTCGTGGACAGGTAATTCAGTAACTCTGCTGTTTGATTCACTCATCTGCAAAAATACAAACGTATATATGTATACTGCCGGGAGATGACAGATTGTGATGCAGAGAATTTATGTTGTAACCCAAGTATCGCATTTTAACCACAACACATAAGGAATAGTCCATAGTTAATGTGCTTGAGTGAGACCTTCTGGGGATTGTGATACATATAACTGATTCGGATATCTGCAAATAAACGGATTAATAATCTTGCAGACGACACAAAAACAAAAATATTTATTTACAAACATGCCCAAAATGCCAGGCAAATTACATGCGGTATTTCCAAAGCACTGTAAAGGGCAAGACGTTTACACAGAGAGTCGTGGATAGATAGGATGCACTTCCTGGTGTGGTGGTCGGGACAAAAGAGTAAGCGGCCTTTAAAAGAAGTCGAGACTGGCATGTGCCTTTGAGGAAATGGAATGATATGCTCAGTTGACAAACAGAAAATATTAGTTAACAATTACATAAACATAGAAAATCTACAACACATTTCAAGAAATTCGGAACACACGGCAGTACCGAGCAACTACTTGCTTTATAAATTATCTCGTGTTATCGATAGGCCTCTATTTATTTAGATCCATGTGCCTATCCAGGAGTCCCTTAAAAGAACCTATCGTATCCGCCTTCACCACCGTTACTGGCAGCCCATTCCACAAACTCACCAATCTCTGCGTGGAAAACATAAACTGACATCTTCTCTGTACCTGCTTCCGACAGCGTAAAGAAGTGTCCTCTCGTTATAGCCATTTCAACCTTGGGATAAAGCCTCTGACTATCCACATGATCAAAGCCTCTCTTCATCGTATTCAGCTCTATGAGGTCACCACTCATCCTCCATCGCTCCAACGAGCAAAGGACTATTCCCGTTAGGAATGCCCCCAATCCAGGCAGCATACTTGTAAATTTGCTCTACACCCTTTCTATAGTTTGCACATCATTCCTTTAGTGAAGCGACCAGATCTGAGCACAGTACTACAAGTGGGGTCTGACCAGGGTCCAATAGCTGCAACATTGCCTCTCCGTTCTTCAACACAATCCCACGATTGATGAAGGCGAAAGTGCCGTATTCCTTCTTAACCACAGAGTCAACCTGTGCAGCTGCTTTGAGCGTCCTATGGATTCGGACCGCAAGTGTCTTACCATTAATAGTATATTCTGCCATTATATCCGACCTACCAAAATCAATCACTTCACACGTACCTGGGTTGAATTCAATCTGCTATTTCTCTGCCAAGCTTTCCATCCTATCAATGTCCCGCAGTCACCTGTGACAGCACTCCGCCCTCCGCACAACAACTCCAACCATTGTGTGATAAGAAAATTTACCAACCCATCCTTCCTGTTCCCGAAACCTGATATTTATAAAAATGACGAAGTGTAAGGGTGTCAGCACAGATCACTGAGGCACACAACTGGTGACCGACCTCCACGCAGTATATTACCAGTCTACAACCAATCTTTACCTTCTGTGTACATGCCAGTTCTGAATCCACGAAGTAAAGTCCCCTTGCATCCCATTCCACCATACTTCCACTTTACGCCTTGCATGGGGTACATTATTATAAGCCTTGCCGAAACCCTTATACACGACAGCTACTGCACCTCTTTCACCTACATATATAGTCATATCCTCAAAAAATTCTATCAGGCTCGTAAGGCATGACCTGCCCTTGACAATTCCATGCTGACTATTACTAGCCATATTATAACTATCCAAATGTTTATAAATACTTCCTCTCAGGATCGTCATCATCAACTTACACACCACTGTAGTAAGACTCACCGGTCTATTAATTCCTGTGCTATCTCTCGTCCCTTTCTTGAATAAAGGAACAACATCCCCAACATTCCCATCCTCCGGAACCTCTCCCGTCCCAAGTGATGATGTAAACATCATCGACAGAGTCTGAGCAATCTCCTACCTCGCCTTCCGCAGTTACCTGGTCCAACACATCTGGCCCAGGCGACTTTTCCAACGTGCTGCCTTCCAAATGCTCCAGCACATCCTCTTTCTTAATATGTAGATGCCTAAGATTTTCAGTTTGCTCCGAGTCGTGACTACAGTCCCCAAAATCCTTTTTCATAGTTAATACTGAAGTAAAGAATTCATTGGGTAGCTGTGCTATTCCCTCCGGTTCCATACACACGTTCCCACTGTCACACGTGATAGGACCTGTTCATTCATGTCTTATCCTCTTGCTCTTGAAATACTTGGAGAATGCCTTGGGCCTTTCCTGCTTCCTGCCCGCCAAGGCCTTCACATAAGCCCCACTGAACTTCCGATTTGCTTTCATAAGCTCCATGCTGTTTGTCTTATAATTTTATAGATCTCTAACACTACCATGCTCTCTTAAACTTTTGTAAGCTTTTCTTTTCTTCTTGACTGGCTTTATTACTGCTTTAGAAAACCACAGTTCCGTTACCCTGCATACCTCCCCTCTCTTTGTAAGGTCCCTATGCAGGCGTCCACGCAAATATAACCTGACCGTTTGCCACATTTCTTACATACAATTCCCTGAAAAAACCTGTTCCCAATTTATGCTTCAAATTTCCTCTCAGATATCCTCACAATTCCTCGTTGTCCAAATAAACGCTTTTCTAACTTGTCTGTTCCTACCTCTCTCCAGTGAGATTGTAAATGAGATAGAATTATGATCGCTATCTCCAAATGCTCTCCCATTGAGTGTTCTGACATACGCCTAGATTCATTTCCAAATACAAAACCAAGTACAGTCTCCACTCTTGTAGGCTTATTTGCATATTTGGTAAAGAAAACGTCATGAACACACCTACCAAACTCTAACCCATCGAAACACTCGCTGCAGGGATTGCGTCAATGCCAAAAAAGGATTGGCCAGATTTGACGAAGTAACAAGCACGTACAGCTGCAAGAGGAGAACAGCCCACTTGCCCCTCGCCATTTCCCATAACATCATTGACATATCGACCTACAATGCCTTTGTGATACGGAGTGAACTGAACGCTTTAGGAGGGCAATTAAAAATCTCCAATCAAGATAACTCTGCTATTATTACACCGTTCCAGGATCTCGTTCACCATTTCCGCCTCGTTATGCCTGTTTATATTCGGCGGCCTATGAAAGCACCCAGTAGAGATATTCACACTTCCTGTTCCTAACCTCCATTCACAGAGACTCCGTAGGCAATTCCTACATGACCTCCAACTTCTCACCAGCCGTGACACTCCCTCTGATCTGCAGTTCCACACCCCCTCCTCTTTGCCTCCCACCCTGTCCCTGAGCCACACAAGTCCTTGGAATGGCCACCACATCATAGATCCAAGTTCTGATCCACGCTCTGAGCTCATCCGCTTTGTTGACAATACTCAGTGTGTTGAAATAGACTCATCTCAAAACTTCGTTCTGAGAGCGTCCCTTCTCTTTCACCTGTCTGTCCTCCCTCACGCACTGTCGACAAGCTGTTTCTATTTGTGAGCCACCTCCTCTTCTTCAGTCTCCGGGTTCGGATCCTCTTCAGTTCGGGTTCCGCCCCTCATCAATACTAGTAGGATCTATCTGCATTAGTCTCAGCAGAACGCCCCACCATGATGTTGGTCCCCCTGGGATTCAAGTGAAACGCGTCCTTTTTGTACAGGTCACACAACTCCAAATTAGGTCCCTGTGGTCCAGAAATCTGGTTCTCTGTCCCCTACTCCAAACCCTCAGCCACGCATTTATCCACCACGTCATTCTACTCCTATATTCACTGTCGCATGGCAGAGGCAATCCCTACATTACTGCTTTTACGCTCCTGAATCTCAATTACTTCCTGACTCCCTGTAGTCTTTTACTGGGACCTCTTAGCTTTTTCTACCTATGTTATTTGTATCAGTATGTACCACGACCTCTGGCTGTTCACCCCTCTTCTCGTGTATACGATCTCAAACATCCTGGACCAAGGGCGTCAAACTACCATCTGAGTTTCTTTCCTGCGTCCACAGAATCGCCTTTATGACCCCCGACTATAGGGGCCCCTAACGCTACTGCCTTCCCCTGCCTTTATCTCCCTTTCTGAGCTACAGGGCCGGACTCTGTGCCAGAGGCACAGCCACTGTTGCTTCCCCCCCGGTAGGTTGTCCCCAACTCTCAAACAGTACTCAAAAAGGAGTACTTATTGTGAAGAGGTACTACAATAGGGGTACTGTCTAGTACCTGACCCTACCACTGCCCTTTCCTGACTGTGCCCAGTTGTCTGTCTCCCGTGTCCCCAGTGTTACCACCTGCCTATAACTCCTTTCCATCTCCTCCTCGCTCTCCCTGACCTTTCGAAGGTCATCAGCTGCAGCTCGACACACCGGGTCCAGGTATGGCCGTCCGGGAGGATAGGAAACTCCAAGACCTCCCACACCTGACAGCAAGCACATAAAACCGGCCTCACACACTCATTTCCTTTCCATAAATAACAAAGACAGATCTATCTCTCCGCTGCACACATTCACATTGTCGGATGTTGCGGCCATCACTGAATCGTGGCTGAAGGACGGTCGGATTTCGGATCTGAATGCCCAAGGCTACCCATTGTATCAGAGGAATGGGAATGTCTTTAGATTGGATGGCGTGGCTCTGCAGGTAAAGATTGACATTGGCTCACTAACAAGATGTGACATTGGATCGTAAGCTGTGCAACTATTACGGGTAGTGTTGAGAAAATTACAGTGTAAAAGGATCATCATGGGAGGTTCTCAGGAAAATGGCTGGAATGCAGACCACAAATCACAACATGAAAAATGTGTACATAAGAATCGATGTTATAATAGCCATGGCATTGTTCCACAAGAAGATCAATTGGGTTAGCTTGATTTTACAGTTTGTCCTAAAGCTGGCATTTGGATCAGCTGTACGGAATTGGGTGCTGTGAAATGAATCGGAAATGATAACGGAGCAGATCGAAGACGAACCTTCACCATATGTCCGCTCCAACCTTCGGGAGCAGTGATCACAATATAGTTCAGTTCAATTTCAAATACGATTGGAATATTAAAGTCTGACCCACCAGTATTGGAGTAAAGGAAGTTCTAGCAGTTTGAGCAAGGTCTTGGCCTAATAAAACCTGAAGGTCACACTGGCAGGATTGTCAGCAGGGCAGACATACGGCGAGTTTCTAGGAAAACCGGGGGACGTGTAGAATACATGAATTCTAAATGAATCTATTGGTTATTTAAAAAAAAAAATAAATGAATACTTAAATAACAAATAAGCCCACTCGTGGCAAAACTTAAAATCAAAAGAAAAGGCGTATAGCAAAGTAACAACTGGTGGGAAAACAGAGTATTGGGAAACTTCTAAAACTTTCAGAGAGCAACTATCGGAATCATTGGAATGTAAAGGACAAAATATGAATGTAACCTGGGGAAGAATATCAAGGTGGGTCGCGGAATAATTTCAAGTACAGTATAATCAAATATAAATCAGACTGCCTATAGGACCGCTAGAAAATGAGGCAGGAGAAATAATAACGGGGGACAAGGAGATGGCCGGTAAAAGAAATGAGTTTTTTGCATCAGTCGTCACTGTGGAAAATACTAGCAGGTTGTCTGGTGTTGGGGTGCGTGAAAGAACAGAAGTGGGTGCTGTTTTTCTTACAAGTGAGAAGGTGTTCAAAAAGCTGAAAGACCAAAGGGTACGTAAGTAAGCCGGAGCAGATGAACTCCACATTAGGATTCTTAACGTGTGAGGAGTAGAGATTGCGGAAGCATTAACAATGATCTTTCTAAAATCATTGGATTCCCGCATGGTGCCAGAGGACTGAAAAACTGCAAATGCCACTTCACTCATCAGGAAAGGAGAAAGACAGCAGAAAGGGAGTTATATAACTGATAGCCTAAACTTCGTGTTTCGGAAGATTTTGGATTAAATCGTTAAGGTTCAGGTAACATAGGACAAGAGAAGAACAAGCAGATTCCTCTGCTGTCTCCCACAGTATCCTGCGAAGTCATCTGCTCAAGCCGCAGGTGAGGAAGGAAGATGCTGGGAGAACCGATCATAGAAACATAGAAACCATATAGCACAATACTGGCCCTATGGCCCATAAAGGTGTGTAGAAACTGTTCTTATCTTCGAAATTACCTCGGGTTAACGTTGGCCCTCTGTTTTTCTAAGCCCCTTTACCTATCAAGGAGTCTCTTAAAAGACTCTATTCGATCCGCCTCCACTACCGTCGACGGCGGCCAAATCTACGCACTCAGCACTCTCTGCGTTAAACACTTACCCCTGACATTCCCTTTTTACCTACTTCCAAACACCTTACAGATGTGCCCTCCCGTACAAGACATATTAGCTCTGGGGGAAAAAAAACCCTCTGACTATCCATACGATCAATGCCTCTCATCATCTTATCGGTCATAATAATAATAATAATAATAATAATAATAATAATAATAATAATAATAATAATAATAATAATAATAATAATAATAATAATAATAATAATAATAATAATAATAATAATAATAATGATAATCATCATCATCATCATCATCATCATCATCATCATCATCATTATCTGTCGTGGGATACAATCCGTTGGGATGCAATCCGTTTGTTCGAGATGGATTGGGAGCGACGTTCGGAAGGTGGTGCGTGCATTCCCGCTTACCGCAGACTCAGCTGCGAGTGACAAGGAAGTGCAAGCTGACCTCCATCTGGTGCACATTTGAGGAAGTTCCCTAGGAACTTGTGGGAAGTTAGTACAGAAATAGCAGGGGCTCTGAAAGAAATATTTCATATCGCATTAGAGACGGGGATGGTGCCGGAGGAATTGCGTATTGCTCATGTGGTTCCATTGTTTAAAAGGGGTTCTAAGAGTAAACCTAGCAAATATAGGCCTGTCGGTTTGACGTCAGCGGTGGGTAAATTAATAGAAAGTATTCTTAGAGATAATATATATGATTATCTGGATAGACAGGGTCTATTTAGGAACAGTGACCATAGATTTGTGCGTGGAAGGTCATGCTTGACAAATCCTATTGATTTTTTTGAAGAGTTTACAAGGAACGTTGACGAGGGTAAAGCAGTGAATGTTGTCTATATGGACTTCAGTAACACTTTGACAAGGTTCCAGAGGCAGGTTTAGTTAGGAAGGCTCAAATGTTAGGTATTAATATTGAAGTAGTAAAATGGATTTAACTGTGGATGGATGGGAGATGCCAGAGAGTAGTGGTGGATAACTTTTTTTGTCAGGTTAGAGGCAGGTGGCCAGCGGTATGACTCAGGGATCTGCACTGTGTCCAGTATCGTTTGTCATATACAATAATGATCTGGATGATGCGGTGGTAATTTGGACTAGTAAGTATGCAAATAATACTAAGATAGATGGCGTTGTGGATAATGAAATAGGTTTTCAAAGCTTGAAGAGAGATTTCGGCCAGTTAGAATACTAGACTGAAAGATGGCAGATGGTGTTTAATGCTGATAAGTATGAGCCGCACATTTTGGTAGGACTAATCAAAGTATTGCATTATTTCAATAGAACAGAGTATTCTAGGAATAATGGTTCCCGAAATTTGGAATTTCATGTCGATAGGATGGTGAAGAAAGTTTTTGGTATGCAGGCCTTTATAAATCACAGCATTGAGTATAGGAATAAGGATGTAATGCTACAATTGATCAAGACAATGGTGAGGCCAAATTTGGAGTATAGTGTGCAGTTCCGTTCACTGAATTATAGCAAAGATGTTAACAAAATAGAGAGAGTACAGAAGAGATTTACTGGAATGTTACTGGGTTTCAGCGCCTAAGTTACAGAGAAAGGTTGAACAAGTTAGTTCTTTATTATTTGGAGCGTAGACGGTTGAGGGAGGGGGCATGAATGTATTTAAAATGAAGGGGGGTGGATAGAGTTGACTTGGATAGGCTTTTTCCATTGAGAGTAGGGGAGCTTCAAACAGTAGGAAATGAATTGAGAGTTGAGGCAAAAGTTTAGTGGTAACAGGTGGAGGGACTTCTTTTCTCAGAGAGTGGTAGCTGTGTGGAACGAGCTTCCAGTGGAAGTGGTAGAGGAAGGTTTTGTATGGTCACTTAAGTAAAATTGGTTAGTTAACTGGACAGGAAAGGAAGGGGGGTTTGGGCTGAGGGCAGGTCGGTGGGATTAGGTGAGAGTAAGCGTTCAGCATGGACTAGAAGGTCCGAGATGTCGTGTTTCTGTGCTGTAATTGTTAAATGTTTATATCGTTATAATTGTATGCTGACTCTTATTTCAGGGCACTTCTTTGTAACAGGTTTGCAAAATACACAGCAGATAAAGAACCGGGATTTGGTTTGGAATCGAGCGATCTCAATCTCACTAGTTCGGACGGACCGGAGATTTCTTTTCTTGAACACACGCAGCCTAAGAAACTGGACGAGGGCCGCGGGGTCAGTATATACACGTTTCTATATGCCATGAGATTCATTTTCTTTTCTAGGATGGTCAATCTTCTCCTAATAGAATAATAACCATGACATAATCCATGAAAGACCGCACCCTTAGTCTTTCAGCCAGTAAGAGTAAGAGGACCACGATCATCAGAGCTCTCTCCTTAACAAGACGTTTTAGGTATTGAAATGGTTCTCACTGGAGGTTTTACCTGCCATTATCCTTCTTAACCGCATTCTGTTACCTTCTACCCGTAACTTTTGAAACCCTTTTGTAAAGAACAACAAATTTCACCCTCCGCTTTAAACATAAGGATATTCAGACTGATTTCAGTCTATTTCATGTCGTGCTTGTAAGACCAAAAGACCATAAATTATAGGAGCAGAGTTAGGCCATTCGGCCCATTGTGTCTGCTGCTCCATTTAACCACGGGCTGATCCAATACTTCAAGACATTCCGACTCATTTCCTCTTTCCATACCCTTCAATGCCCTGGCTAATCAAGACCATATCTATTTCTGCCTTAAATGCACTCAATGTCTTGGCCAAAGATTTCCCACCGTCTACCTGAATTAATATTCCCGCATTTGTATTCTAAGTAGAGTTCCTTCAATCATCCCTCAGTCATCTAATCACTACCCCGTAAATAATCTGTTCAGGCCTTTAACACTTGGAATATTTCAATGAGATCCTGCTCTGATTTTCCTCAGCTCCAGGGAATAGAGCCCAAGAGCTGCCAGCCGTTTCTCATACGGCAACCCAGTCATTCTTTGAAACATTCTTGTGAATCTTCTCTAAAATCTCTCGGAGGAGAGTATATCCTTTATAAAACAAGGAGCCCAAAACGGCACATAATGCTCTACTTATGCTCATAAGGGCCTTTTCGAGCCACAGCATCACGTCACATAAGTAATAGACCGCCCGTATATCCTTCCACCAAAGGTGTGACTGCTGGTTCCCTGTTCTATTAATATGCCTCCCCCACAACGACAGTTTAAGTGACAGACGCCAGTGTACGCTATCAGAGACCAGCCGGATCCAGGTAGAGAGAGGACAGAGGCTGGATCGGGAACAGGAACCTGGACTATGCCAGCAATGAATCGTAATCTGCGAAATTTATCACGGAATACTGCGGGAATATGAAGAATATTTTCTTCATGTTATGAATATCTTTCTTCATGTTATGGAACGCTGTCGTTGGATTTACGTGTCACTTATGTGCTTGTGACCATCCAACTGATTTACTACCCTATCCTCGCCATCGTAGCTGTTCCGGGTAAGTGCTTGGCCCTTTCCACGTGATTAACGTTGAAAAGTAAAAGTCAGCTTCTCTTAATGCCTGTTGTTTGATTGCATGGCTAGTCTCTCAAACCGGTACCGCTGTAGCAAACATCGGCTGATTGCATTACAGGAGTCCACTCTCCAGCGGTGGTGGTGTCGGCGTCCGTATTACTTCTCTGTCAGGCAAAAGTTATCTGTGCCTCTTCGCCTCTCAAACACTGCCACCAACTGACCTGACATGCACCTTCACTCCCAGAGAAGCAAGTCTGAGCTTTCACAGCCTCTCCTCTTAGTGAGTGCCCTCCAATCACGGCAGTATTCTGGAAAATTACATCTGCACCCTCTGTGAAGCATACACATGCTTCCGGTGATTTTTGTTCCACAGTCCATTTGGGACATGGTAGGATAATTCAGCTATCCCGAAGTTTGGTGGAGCGGACTTCATCGCTGGAATGAATGAATCAATGAATGAACGAATGAATGAATGAATGCATAAACATATAAACAAATACCTCAAAGCCCCAGCTGTGAAAGAGAATGAGGTCACGTAGCCATCATTACTGCCACGATCTGCCCCCTGAAGAAAGAGTGCAGTGGAATCTGGGCGCCTACAGACGGATATCGATCGTTTAAGCGAACGTATTAGCGTCTATGCAGAGGGAGGACAATGTTGCTAAAGGCGAGGTCATCTACTTGGGAAGGACAAATGAAAAAAACAGAGTATTGTTAAGTGGTGAACGATTGCAGTATGCTGTAGTGTGGAGGGACTTTAGAGTGCTTGTAGTTCAATCACAAAAGGTTGGTTTGCAGCAGCATCAGGTGAACAAGAAGGCAAATGGGAGATTGGCCTTCATTGCTATGGGGGTGAATTTAAGAGTAAGTAGATTATGCTGCCACTGCACAAGACACTGATGAGGCGGCAGCTGACATACTGCTTGCAGGTCTGGTCCCCTGACTGGAGGAGGGATTTACTGGCGTTGTAGTCGGTTCAACATTGTGATTCCAGAGATGAGGTGGCCAGACTATGAGAAGAGTCTGAGACGCCTGGGACTGTACACACTGGAATTCAGGAGGATCAGAGACGATCTTTTGGCAACATATAAAATTACAAAATGGATAGATAAGACAAGAGCAGAAAGCTGTTTCCAGTGGAAGCTGAGACTAGAACTAGACGACATACGTTGAAGCTTCTGAAGAGTGAATTTAGGACGTAGATGGTGAACAACTGCATTTACCTGAGGGGGGTGAATCTGTGGAATTCTCTGCCCAGTGCATCAGTGGATAAATTATTGCGTCGTGCAGGATTTGGTGGAAAAGGCCGTGGATGGATGTGGAAAAGGCAGGAAGATGGAGGTAATTCCGTAGTCAGGTCAGCCATGATCATCTTCAATGGCGGACCTTGCCAGTCCGAACAGATGGACTATTCCAGCTCCTTCTTCTTCGATTATTCTGCTCTAATTTTCTCTCGTGGTAACAGTTGAGTGAAGTTGATTTCTTTTAACATTGATGCTTGGCACATTCATCAGTTCATTATCGCATTCTGTTTTCAACTCCTTCTTCTGACGCCAAAGATCATAATACATTGCAGCCATCGATTGGTATCACTGCTTAGTCCACCGGGCTCAGGAGCTGATCTCGGCCATTCGAGCACAGAGCACTATCTGCCATTCAATGATAGCTGATTTATTAACACTCTCAACTACATTCTGGCGCCCACTCCCCATGTCAATTGACGACCGGACGAATCAAGAGCCTATCACTCTCTGCAGCAATGGTTCCAATGCACTGACCCCATAGCAGTCTCTCGCGTGTAATTCCACAAATTCACTAGACTCGATCGAAAGAAAGTTCTGTTCTAAAGTGATATCTTTCACCTCTATTATACATCTATAATATCTATTCATCTCAACGTCCACGATATCTTCGCCTTTCAATATTAGAAATGTTACAAGGAGATTCCTTTCATTCTCCTGAACGTCAACAGGCATATTATAATTACTAACGATTTAATAATGACTACCGATAAACCCTTCTGTAGATAATGTAATTCCATGCTTATCTCCACGCTCGGAGGTCCAATCGATTGAAATAATTCTTATCAGAGACTGCTCCGAACCAAATGTGTGTTGATCGTATTTATTTCTCTCCGCACAGTGAACTTGGTGACAGACTTAATCCTGTCGCGGGGTAAGTGCGGTCTCTCCAAAGCCGTCACAAGGTACCTGGTTGCCATGGTAGCAGCGGATCAGCTCGTCATTCTCTTCGATCTGGTATTGAGCAAGATTCCGGGGACTTGTATGGCACTTTATGTTTTTCTCTGGTCGCTACGCGTCCCCGTGTATAACATCCACGCCGTCCTGTTCTACGCCGCCATGGAATGTTCTGTCTGTTTCACCGTCACTTTCACTTTTGATCGTTTTGTCGCCATTTGTTTTCAGAAGCTGAGACGAAAATACATTACATCAGGTTGCAGAGGTCAGCACTCAGGAGGACAGAAAACCAGCCATCACCCATGAACACAATGCCAACAAAGGAGGAGTGGACAACCTTGACAAAGTAACAGGCACACTCCGCTGCAAACAGAGAACAGCCCGCTTCCCTCTCGCCATATTCCATAATATCATTGACATATCGACCTACAACCCCTTTGTCATACGGAGTGAGATTACCTGGAGGGCAAGCAAGATGAAAAGTACGAGGTTATTTATGGACGATTTTACTGCACCGGGAGAGGGGCGGCTCTGGTTCTGGGGACAGTTACTTTGCTGAGCTGCGTAAAGAACATCTTTTGGTACTTCTTGCTCGAAGGGTAATATGCGGTTTTCAGTACATCCCTCCTCTGGGCAGTTACCATTTATTTTCCCCACTTCAGCTGTCAACATTTCTGCTAATTCATTTCGGCCTCACCCCAGTATTCCCCTTTGTCCTGATTCTCCTGCTCAACAGTTTAACTATCAGACACGTCTTAGTGGCCAGCCGAGCCCGGAGGAGACTCCATGGTTCGCGCGATGGCGAGACGCCGGCGGACCTGGAGATGAAGAAACGCAGGCAATCCCTCCTGTTACTGCTGGTGATGTCGGGGAATTTCATCCTGCTGTGGGCGCTGTTGACGGTGTTATCCGTATGGGAGAGCCTCGGTCTTTACGTTTCGGTGATATCCCCGTTGTCTCTGCGGGAGTTGGGCTGCATGCTGCAACTGCTGAGCTGCTGCACCAACACGGCCCTTTACGCCGTGGTCCAAGACAGGTTCAGGGTGCAGCTGAAGGAGACGGTGAAATCTCCCTTCCGTCTCCTGACAAAGTTCACTCGGCGTTTTCAGGAGAGCATTAACCCTCAGTGATGCTTCTCCAATATCTCCGCAAAATATTCTTTTTTCTGCCGTTTGTGCTGTGGACGTCCCTGAATAGCTCCCTTCCCCCACCCCTTCATGCACCAACATGATCTGGGGGTATCCCCAGTCTGCATCCACTCCGCTCCTTCCAGTTTACTTTCTTCCCGGGTTCCATGTCCCTCAGTTCCACCAAGTGTATGATTCTACTTTTATTTGCACCCGAGGTTTGACATCATCATCACAATACGAACGTTGTGCCCACTGATTCTAGACGTAATTTCATAAGTACCATTAAATATAGCGTGTAAAAGATTCGTCTGCACTGGGAAAAGAACCAGCACCTTATCTCCAGGCTTGAACATCCAAGCTTCCTTATCGTAACAGGTTTTCTTTTTCTCCTGAACCAATTTTAAAATTTCACTGGCTGAGCTACAAGCTTTATGTAATCTTTCCTTAAATGTTAAAACGTAGTTCCATCTCTTTCCTCTGGATAGGGCGATTGGAACGTTTTGATACGTTAAGGAGTACTGGTTACCGTGGACAGACTGCAAGACTCCGCTTGCAACGGATTTCTTTGGAGATCTGTCTGCCACCTCGAGAATAATTTAATAACTCGCACTGGTAAAACGGCTCAGCAATCGTCCGTCCCCTGCAGCATTCCCCATCGCCATGCCTCTGGGAAATTAAATAAATTCTGGGACACTTGGTGTAGTGGTGTTCCTACCTGTCCAATTGGATGGAGTACATTCTATATGTGGGGGAAGGTAATTGCAGAAAAAAGGCCACATGATGCCTATTTATTTATGATTCCCTCGTAGCTTGTCCTTTCTCCTTCTCCGATGCTATTCATTTCCCGCCACTGTCTGTAAAGCGTGACTGCCTGGGTGCCTTCGGCGTACTCCTGACTCCTCCCACATTCCAAACATCTCTGTGTTTATAGGTGAATTGGTCATTGTAAATTGTCCCATTCGTCGGGTCGCTTGGACCGTGAAGCATTGCGCCATCCAAGGCCCGACCTTTGGACTTCAACTGGAAAGAAGACTTTTGAGAAGGAGCCTTTCCGGTAGGCAGAGCCATGAGAGCGAGTTGCATTGGACAGTGTTACGCTCCAGCAACAATGAATATATAATTGAGACTGTTTTATTTTTCTCTTGTTACGAAGGATGAACAGCTCTGATGGGCAGCAGGGTGCAGAGTTGCCCATGTGCCCCCCCCCCCCCCGGAAGAATCACAAACCGTTAATGTTGCTATGCTGCTAATGGGAGAGAGAGAGAGAGATGTCAGGGAAAACATGCTGGAATAGGAACATCTGCTACAGATAAGAGAGAGATAAAGCAGGGGGAGAGAGACTTGTTGATTCACCATATTATGACTTTTGAAAGACTTATGGCTTCTGAGAGGGTTGTTTATCTTGTACTATTCTGTTCATTAAAATTCCTCAGTGGACAGCCGGAGTGGGCTGGTTTGATGGACACAGCCATTCAAAATTGATTGACACCTGATACCCCGTAAGTAGGGATAAAGGTGAGGTCTGAGGAGACACCCCTCAGATACACTATTTAGCACTGATTCAGTGGTGGAACCCACGGGAAGGTGTGGGGCATCGGAGACCGAACAACGAGATCGGTCAGTTTAACTCACAGTGTTATTGCAGGGCAGGTGGGGGCTTCAGTGTGAGTCCGCCTTTGCCAGACTGACGAGTCCACCACAGAAGAACGGTCTTGCTGAAGGACAGAGGGGTCATACCTGAAATGCCACAACGAAACGATGGATCAAGAGCGTAAAGGCAGTTTTGCCTGTCTGTAGCTATTAATGCTCTCTCTCTCTCTCTCTCTCTCTCTCTCTCTCTCTCTCTCTCTCTCTCTCTCTCTCTCTCTCTCTCTCTCTCTCTCTCTCTCTCTCGCTCTCTCTCTCTCTCTCTCCCTCTCTCTCTCTCTCCAACGATTACAACACAACAACCAACATCTACGTCAGCACGTATGAACTGAACTGAACTTTATACTTATAAATGACGATTCATTATCCCCTAGACATCAATAGAGCTTGTTTATTATTGATTATTATTATACACAGATTTTTATGATTTATGATTACTAACCTGTATTATCTATATATATATATATATATATATATATATATTTGCATTAATGATATTGATTTGTATATTTTACTAATTAACGCTTCTGAAAATAATACCACCAGAATCCAACAGATACTTCTTTCTCTGCTGGTTAGACACCCACTTACGGGGTACGTAACAGTCTAACATATAAAACACGTATTAAACCCTGCTAAAACAGCCCCAAAATAAACAAACGACTAACTTAACCGGATGTCGGCTGTCCTGCGGCAGCTTGAACAGTTCTGAAAGCGATAATGCGAAAACCGATCTTAAAGCGATTGTGTATAAATATATTCTTAGAAGAAGTAATCCGAAAGTCCAAAGGTTTTACCCAGTCGCTTCGGACAGACGTTCCTGAGGTATAAATTCTTTTGTTTTGTTACTGCCTATCCCAGCCAAAGTATGCCTTGCCCGCAGGATTTACGATGAAGAAAATAAGATGGTTTAAAGGCACTGACCTTTCGTGGGCGAAACCCTGCACCCAGTCATTTCCGCCCTTCCAACAGGGACTAATATGGGTACCGATGACCAATTCTTTCCGAAGGAGGATCAAACAATGTCGAAAATATTTCACCGTCAAAATCAACTTTCCTCAATCTTTCGGGTTTTCCGAACTTCGATAATTCTTTACTCTCCGACAGAACTTTAACTGGCAGCAATTTTCGGAATTGCCGCCTCAACCTTTGAATTAAGGCAGAATGTAACATTCCACTTTAAAACAAATCTGCGTCATAACATCGAATTCGCAACGGAACGGAGTCACTGGCAAATTCAACCACGATTTGCCGCGCGTCGCAGTGCGGGTTTCCCCTTTTATAACCTGTTGAGAAAAAAACCTATTCCATGACCTCTCAGTGGCGGGAAAATCACGTCACTCCACCATCACAAGACCATTACATCATGCCCAGCGCAGCCTCTATGACATCAACTCCTGTGACAGGCACAAAACTACCCACTGGTTAGTAACAATAGCATGGCTTCAAGTAAAGTGCAGAGGGCAGTGATGGAGGACATCCATTCTGCATGAGAGAATTGTTGGAAATGTCCTTGCGTTTGACTTGGTCGAAAATGGGAGTGACTCATAGATACTCTCGCAGATGACACAAACGTGATTGAGTTGTAGAAGTTGAGGGAGCCTGGTAAAAGTCCAGTTGGAAATATGGCCGCGGAAATGAAAACTTTGTGATACTAATCCGACAGATTGTGATCGAATGATACTGAAATAATAGAACAGCACTTTTTTTTAATATAGAAGAAATGGAAAGAACAGAAGACGTTTTATGCTGAGGTACGATAAGAATGTTCAGCTTGGCCGAAACACCTGTTCGTGGACAGGTAATTCAGTAACTCTGCTGTTCGATTCACTAATCGAATAAAAACGTAGATTTGTATTCAGCCAGCAAGTGGAGGTTTGTGAGGCAGAGATTTTATGTTGTAACCCGGGAATCGCATTTTATTCACAACGCATAAAAAACAGTCCATAGTTAATGTCCGACAGTAAGTCCTTCCCTGGAACAGTGATATATGTAACTGACTCGGATGTCGGCAAATAGGCTAGGTAATAATCTGACCGATGACACAAAAAAGTTTACAAGTTTACAAGCATGACATTTACTCAGGGAGTGGTGGGTACATGCGATCAGGTTCCTGGAGTGGTGGTAGAGGCACAAGGATAAGTGGCCTTTAAATTTAGCCAAGGCAGACTTTTGTTTATGAGGAAAATGGAAGGGTATGTTCATTTTACAAGCAGAAAACATCAGTTAACCATTATGGACTACAACACAATACAGAAACTTCGGACGGCAAAGTTGTGCCGAGCGCCTACTAACATTTTAAATTACCTCGTGTTACGGATAAGCTCCATGTGCCTATCCAGGAGTCGCTTAAAAAGCCCTTTGCTCATCCGCCTTCACCACCGTCTCCGGCAGCCCTTTCCACAGACTCACCAATCTCCGCGTGAAGACCGTAACCTGACATCTCCGCTGCACCTCCTTCCAGCAGCCTAAAGCTGTGCCCTCTTGTGATAGCCATTTCAATTCTGGTATAAAGCCTTTGACTACTCAGATGATCAATGCCCCTCATCACCCTATACAGCTTTATATGGTTACCACTCATCCACCTTCGCTCCAACGACAAAAGACCAATCGCATAAGGTATGCTCCCCCATCCAGGCAACATACTTGTGAATCTGCTGGACACATTCTCTTTGGTTTCCAGATCCTTCCTGTAGAGATGCCACCAGATCTGAGCCCAGTACTCCAACCTGGGTCTGAATAGGTAACAAAATAGCTACAACATTACCTCTCGGCACTTAAACACAATCCCACGATTATTGAAGGCGCATGCACCGTATGGCTTCTGAACCACAAAGTCAACCTGCGCAGCTGCTTTGAGCGTCCTGGACTCGGACTCCAAGACCCTTATGAAAATCGACACGGCAAAGACTTACCATTAGTAGTATATTTTTGCCATCATATTTGACCTACCACAATCAACCTCTTCAGATTTACGTACGTTGAACTCCATCTGCCACTTCAATGCACAGTGTTGTATCCTATCAATGTCCCACTGTAACATCTGACAGCCCTGCACACTACCCACAACACCTCAAACCGTTGTGTTATCAGCAAATTCACCAACCATTCCCTCCAGCTCCCCATCCAGGGCATTTAGAAAAATCGAGAAGAATAAAGATCCCAGAACCGGTCACTGTGATACGCCCATTGGTCACCGAATCCATGCGGAATACGACCGGTCTACAACCCTAATGCAAGCCCGTATCGGACTACAAATCAATGCCACTTGGATCCCATGCCTCCTCACTTTCTCAATTAGCCTTGTATGGGGCACCTAATTAAATGCCTTGCTGAAATCCAGATACACTGGATTCTTCCTTCGTCTGCATGTTTAGTGACTACCTCAAAAAAATGCAATCAGGCTTGGAAGGGAAGACCAACCCTCGGCAAAGTGATGCTGACTGTTTCTAATCGTATCATAACTCTCCAAATGATCACAGATCCTGCTTGTTAAGTTCTCGTCCTTCATGTTACCAACCACTGAAGTAAGACTCACTGCCTATATTTTCCTGGCCTATCTCTACACACTTTCTTGATTAAAGCGACAGCAACCGCAACCTGACAATCAACTGGAACCTCACCCATTTGAATTAATGAGATAAAAATCGTCTTCCGAGACACGATCATCTCCTCACCCGCCTCCCGCATTTGCCTGGGGTACATTTTTTCCGATCTGTCGACTTAACCAACCTGATGCTTTCCAAAATCTCCAGCCCATCCTCTTTCATAATATCCACATGCTGAAGATTTTCTGTTTGCTGCAAGTCATCACTACATTCTCCAAGATCCTTTTCCATGGTGAATACTGAAGTAAAGAACTCTTTAGGTACCTCTGCTGTTTCCTCTGTTTCCATGCACACCTTCCCATTGTCACACGTGGTAGGACCTAATATTTCACGACGTAGCCTCTTGCTCTGCACATACTATGATCACTATCTTCAACATTATCTCCCAATGATTGATCTGACATCCGACCAGGTTCATTTCCCAATACCAAACCAAGTACGTTCTCTCCTCTTGTAGGCTTATCTACATATTTTGTCAAGGGAACATCATGAACACACCTAACAAACTCCACCTCATCTAAACCCCTGCACTGGGGAGATACCAATCGATATTTGGGAATTTAAAGTCTCCCATTACAACTCTGCCTTAATTACAACTTTCCAGGATCTTCCCCATCCGCGCTTCGATATCCCTGATACTATTGGGCGGCTTACAAAGACACCCAGTAAATTTATTGACCCTTCCTGTTCCTAAACTCTCACCACAAAGACCCTGTAGACAATTCTTCCATGATGTCCAACTGTTTTGCTGCCGTGACACACTCTCTGTTAAAACGTGCCACGCCCCCTTCACTTTTGCCTTACTCCCTACCCGTGAGCCATCCAAGTCCCTGCAATAGCCACCACATTGAAGCTACAAGTACTGATCCATGCTCAAAACTCATCCGCTTTGTTCACAATACTCATTGCGTGAGAATTGACACATCTCAAATCGCCGGTCTCAGCGCGTCCCCACTCTATCGGACACTCACTTACCTATCCTATCCTCACTCACGCACTGTCTACAAGCTTTTTATATTTGAGAGCAAACCTCCTCTTCTTCAGTTTATTCAGTTCTTTTCCTATCACCCAATAGTTCTAGTTGAAAGTCTCCCCAGTAGCCTTAGCAAACCTCCCCAGCAGGATATTGGTCCCCTTGGGATACTAATGCAACTCTTTCTTTTTGTAGAGGTCACACCTGCCTCAAAAGAGGTCCAAAAGATCCAGAAATCTGAATCTCTGTTCGCTGCTACAATCCTGTCCATCGCCTCCTCACTCACTCTGACATAAGAAGGTTACCGAGCTGCGGATCGACACACCGGGTCCATGTATGGCCGTCCGGGAGACTGTGAGCCTTCAGGACCTCCCACGTCTGATACAGGCCACAGAAAACAGGCCTCACACACGTGCTTCCTATCCACAATTAACAGGGGAAAACCTACCTCACTGTTGCAGACAGTCAGATTGTAGGATGTTGCGGCCATCACTCAATCGGAGCTGAAGTTTGGTCGCATTTCGGATCTGATTGTCCAAGGCTACACGTTGTATCGGAGGAATTGGAAGGTCTTTTGATTGGATGGCGTGGCTCTGCAGGTAATGAACGGCATCGTCTCAATAAAAAGGAGTGACGTATGTTCGTCAGCTGTGGGTTGTGTTAAGAGACTGGCAGGGTAAAAGGAGGTATATGCAGGCCTCCCGACAGTAGCTGGAATACAGACAACAGATTTCAAAGGGAAAAAATGTATGAGTAAAGGTCGATGTTATGATCGCCTGTGGATTGTTCTAAATGCAGCTCGATTGGGTTGGTTTGTTTTTACAGTCTGTCCTTGCGCCGACTTGTGAGATCTGTTAAACTAGATTGGGTGGTATGTTATTAATCGGTAATGATTAGGGTTCATAGGATAACGGAAACTTTAGGAAGCAGTCATCACAATATAGTTGAGTTCAAAAACCACCGGAAAGCTATTGTCCGCCGCACTGTGGAAAATAGAGTAGCTCCGTCAATTCTCCTCCATGAAGGCTAACGCGTCTTTCACCTTCATAACGAAGGTGAATCGAGTCAAGAGTCTGAGAGTGGAAGACTGAAGCATCGCGCAGGGAAGGCCATTTTTCTTTAACTGATAGGGAAAAAGAGGCTATACCGCGCAGGCGCGTGACGCAGCGCGGCCAGGTTTAAAGGAAAGCCACCATATGCAGCGACCATCATCGTAGCGGCCATCGTTGCAGTGAAGTGCGTCAGACGACTTTGACTCAATCAGGCTTTGGCGAGAAACAGGCAGAGGCCAGGGTAGGTTCCAGTGAGTTTCTGCTTTTCTCTTTTTTCTTTTTGTTGTTGTTCAGACTAGAGAATATGCCAGGCTCGATGTTGGAATACTCCTCTTTCAGGATGTATCTGACAACAATACCTGCAAGTAGTGCATCAAACAAACAGAGCGCGTTCAGGAACCGGTGCAGGAGCTGGACGACCTCCGGATCATTCAGGAGACTGAGCAGTTTATAGGCAGTAGTTTTCGGGAGGTAGTTACACCTAAGGAACGGGACACAGGTAATTGGGTTACCGTCAGGCGAGGGAAGAGTAAAGTGTAGGCAGTGCAGGGTTCACCTGTGGCCACTCCCCTTCAAAGCAGGGGTGCTGTTTTGGATACTGTTGGGGGGATTGCTTACCTGGGACAAGCTCCGGCAGCTGGATCTCTGGCACTGAGTCTGGGGCTGCAGTGCAGAAGGGAGGGAGGTAGAAGAGGACAGCGGTAGTGATAGGGGACTCCATAGTCAGGGGTCCATAGACAGGGGATACAGAGGTCATGACAGAGACTCCCGGATGGTTTGTTGCCTCCCGGTTGTCAGTCTCAGGGATGTCTCTGATCGCGTACACAGCATTCTGAAGTAGGAGGGTGATCGGCCAGATGTTGTGATACACATCGGTACCAATGACATAGGTAGAAAGGGTCAGGAGGTCCTGAAGAGTAGGTCTAGAGTGTTTGGTAGGAAGTTGAAAAGCAGGACTTCGAGGGTAGTAATCTCCGGATTGCTGCCTATGCCACGTGCCAGTGAGGGTAAGAGCAGGATGCTCTGGCCGAACATGTGAGAAACTGGTGTAGGGGGCAGGGTTTCAGATTTCTAGATCATTGGGACCTGTTCTGGGGCAGGTAGTGCCTGCACAAGAGAGACGGGTTACACCTGAACTACAAGGGGAGCAAAATACTTGCAGGGAGTTTTGCTAGTGTTATTCGGGAGGGAGATTTGCAGAGGGATGGGAGCCAGACTGCCAGAGTCGATAGTGGAACCGGGTTAAAAATAAATGATGTTCGTAGTTCATGCAAAGTCATAAATAGTAAGGTTGTGTGTCGTGCTAGCAATCTTCTGAGGTGTGTATATTTCAAAGCAAGGAATATTGTGGAAAAGACAAAAGAGCTGAGGTCCTGGATTGACACGTGAAGTTATGACATCATAGCCATTACTGAAACTTTGCTACAGGATGGGCGGGACTGGCAGCTCAATAGAGGCAGAGGGATGAAGGTTGGGGTGGTGGCTTTGCTATTCAGGGAAATTATTACATCAGTGCTTCGACAAGACAGATTAGAGGGCATGTCTACTGAGGCCATGTGGGTGGAGCTGAGAAACAGGAAAGGTATGAACACATTAATAGGGTTGTATTATAGACCATCCTATATTTAAAAAAAAAAATAAATCAGGAGGGCGAAAAGAAGACATGATATTGCTTTGGCAGTCAGGGTGCAGGCTAATCCTAAGAACTTCTACAGGTATGTTAAGAACAAAAGGATAGTAAGGGTTAAAGTTGGTCCTCTTGAAAATCAGAGTGTTCTGCTGTGCATGGAACTAAAAGAAATGGGAGGGATATTAAATGTTCCTTTTTTTGCATCTGTATTTCCTCAGGAAACTGAAATGTCGTTTATGGAAACAGGGCAAACAAGTAGGGAGTTCATGGAACTTATAGAGATTAAAGAGTAGGAGCTGCTCGCTGTCTTGAGGAAATCAGAGTAGATAAATCCCCAGGAGCTGACATGGTAATCACTCGGACCTTACGAAGACTCGTGCTGAACTTGCCGTGGCCCTTGCAGAAATATTTTACGTCGATATCCACGAGTCAGGTGCTGGAGGAGTGGAGGATAGCTCATGTATTTCCGTTGTTTAAAAAAGACTCATAAAGTGGGCTGGAGAATTATAGGCCGGTAAGTTTGACATCGGCAGTAGGTGAAGTATTGGAAGGAACACTGAGAGATAGGATCTACATGTATTTGGATAGACAGGGACTTATTGGGAAAAAAAAACTGCACGGCTTCGTGCGTGGTAGGTCAAGTTCAACCAATCTATTAGAGTTTTTCGAGGAAGTTACCAGGAAAGTGGATGAAGGGAAGGCAGTGGATGTTGTATACATGGATTTCAGTAAGACCTTTGACAAGGTTCCGCATGCGTGTTAGTGGTAAATTGGATCAGTAAATTTGCTGATGATACAAAGATTGGAGGGGTACTGAATAGTGAGGAATTTTTTTTAAATATTACAAAGGGAATTGGACCAGTTGGTGGAATGGGCAGACAAATGGCACATGGAGTTTAACACGGACGTGTGAGATATTGCACTTCGAAAGGACAAACCTAGTTAGATCATACAAAGTAAATGGTAGGACACTGAAGAGTGCAGTAGATCAGAGGGATATGGGGGTACAGATACATCATTCCCTAAAAGTGGCATCTCAGGTCAATAGGGTTTCAAAGAGAGTTTTTGGTACTCGTCTTTCAAATCAAAGTATTGAGTATAAGGGATGGAATTAATGGTGAGGATGTATAAGACAATAGTGAGACCGAATTTAGAGTATTGTGTGCAGTTCTGGTCACCTAATTACAGGACGGATATTAATAAGGTTGAACGAGTGGAGAGAAGGTTTACAAGGATGTTTCCCGGACGTGAGAATATGTGTTACAGGAAAAAAAGGGGAATAGGTTAGGACTTTATTCCCTGGAACATAGACGAATGAGGGGAGTTTTGATAGAGGTGTATAAAATTATGATGGGTATTGATAGAGTAAATGCAAGCAGGATTTTTTCTGCTGAGGCCAGGGGATAAAACAAAAAAATAGGTTATGCGTTAAGGGTGAAATGAGAATAGTTTAAAAGGAATATTGGGGGGGGGGGTTGCTTTTCACGCAGAGAGCGCTAGGAGTGTGGAATGAGCTGCCAGATGAAGTGGTGAATACGGGCTGACTTTTGACAGTGAAGATGTACTTGGACAGATATATGAATGAGAGGGGTTTGAAGGTATATGGGCCAGGTGTAGGTCACTGGGACTATGCAGAAAAATGTTTCGGCAAAGCCAAGACGGGCCAGAATGTCTGTTTCTGTGCTGTAATGTTCTATGGTTCTAAACCGGCAGTAACGTCTCCAGGACTTCAGAGACTCCCACATTAGCTTCTGAAAACTCCAGTCTCACTGACAAGTACAGATCATACGGATAATAACCAGCAATGATGCCACAAATCTCACCGCACTGAATGGGATCAAGCGCAAAAGATTAAGATACTGACTGTATAACGAACGGTCTAGTAACGTGACCTACGAACCAGTGTCGAGTATGGCTTCAGCATAGATTCGGTAGCGATACGCTGAGCGGGTCCCATTGATCCCTCCCGAATCGGCTCTTTTGCTTTCGTGGTTTCTTTGATAAATTGCTGGGAATGTGCTCCCACAGAGACCCCAGGCCGTTCCCTCATTGCATCTCCTCTACGTTTCCCTGCTTGGATACCCAGGGACGC
Source organism: Hypanus sabinus (assembly GCF_030144855.1). NCBI lineage: Eukaryota > Metazoa > Chordata > Chondrichthyes > Myliobatiformes > Dasyatidae > Hypanus > Hypanus sabinus. Next base: position 28,685 of record NW_026779056.1, on the reverse strand, counting down.
GCCCTCCGAGGGGCTTTCTGCTCTCACATTCAAGCCGGAAGTGATCCTATTCCCCACAGTTATCGCACACACTTCCGGCCGCCCCTCCATTCGCGGACCCCCCGCAACCCGCAGCCCTCTGCTTTGTCTGTCACCTGAGTTGGAGGATTGTCTCTCCCTATCAATCCTGTCAATCTGAGGGTCCACACTTACGCTGAACCCCAGCAACGCCTCAGTTCTCATCTCTGCCAATACCCCCTGTATCAATTCCCGGGTGGAGCTGGGTCTGATGACTTTACTGCATGGTTGAGAGAGTCATCCCGCAGCCTCAACGCGTTCTTACCCCCCTCACCTCTCCGATCAGCTGAACAAAAAATGGTGTAGGGCGTTTTATAGGAAAGCAGGAGACTCCAAGCAATCCTGTCCTCAGCCTGGGAACCTCTAGTTCCCTGTCCATCCTTATCTGATCCACCTCAGATGCCCGAATAACCCTTCGGCGCCGCAGCCTCTCTTGCCGACAAAGCTACGCGAAGAGCCTCTCACCTTTCTCCTGACGCATGTGTTGAAACTCCCCTAGGAGCTCCCGGTCAACCCAAAAGCACTCCCCAATGCTTCCAAATACTCAGCGTTAGAGACCGAGGTGTGGCTATCCTTCACGCCTCGAACTACCTCCGCCGCCACTCCCGGCAAACGTCCATCCAATCTCTGCCGCTTTTCATCGTCCGGGCACTGCCTCTCTCACTTAACAACAGCGAAGTTTGTTCTTCCCATGTCTCATAATCCTCTTCACCTTCGGGGCCGGGTGTTATCCCAGAGAAAATTCTTATCTTCTGGCGGAGCCCCTTGACTTTCTCGCCAGAGAGGTAATGGCAGATGCCAAGTCGAAACTCGTGTCTTTGGGTGGAGGACGGGAAATAATCAAGTTTTCCAAATCTGACCACACTTCCCTCTTCACCATCAGTAATGAGAGAATTCGTTCCCTAAGATCTCCGCGCTCATCCTTTGGCAACCCAGCTCGCTGACCTCCGACCCTTTCCTCCTGACAGGAACTCGAAATCTTATTTGGTGGTTTGGTTTGGTGAAACAAGTAAAACAAAGGCGCCGCTCAATAAATTTATCAGTTTCGTGCAGAAAATAATTCGTCAGATCTTACGCCTTCCTCGTTGGTCCATAAAAGACCCCCGAATTTCCGACAAGACTGCGAACCGTCGAATTCCGGTAGCCGCCGTCCTGCGATCGCCGAACTGTCCCAGACTCGCCCTTCCTTTTCACTCGCCTCGTCAAAAAGCCCGCAAGCACTCTCTCGGTTCCCACCATGCAAATAACCATAACAGGTCTCCGATTGGTTAGTTCCCCGTTATCTGTTGTTATAACCAAATCATTGCAGCTGCTGAGAACCACAGACCGCGTCAGATAATATTACAGAGAAGCCATTTCATTATAACACTAGCAAAAAGCCGTTTTATTAGCTTTAACAGTTAACATTGCGCTTAATATTACTGAGAACCCTACTTCAGAATCCAGTTCCAGGCTTCACGGATATAATAGAACTCTTTAGCAACCTATTATTCCGCATACTCTTCCTGCTTCCGGCCTCACAGGCACGTAGCATGGACAACAGATCCAGGAGGGTCCTGCCTTTTAACTTCGCTTTTAACCCCCGTAAATGGCAGTGCAGTACTTCGTCCCTCATCGTACCTCTGTCACTGGTAACACAATGGACCACGATTTCGAGCTGTTCACACACCTAGTTCAGATTTCCACATGGGAGCAGTGCCCTGGCCGCCATCCCCCCGCCAAGCCACATACACAGACACCGCTCACCACCCACTTCCCTTCAGACTCACAAAGTCAAGCTGAGTGCCTGAGACCCGAACACTGTGACTGAACACTTTTAGGTGATTCTCCCGCCGCCCAAACTCTGCAAAGGTATCCAAAATGTGAAGGAATTTGCCACATGGGAGTTGTGCCCTGGCCCCTTCAGCCGTTTCGCTTTCCTGACTGTCACACAGTCTCCTGTCCGCTGTGCCCTCGGTGTAAAATTTTCCGCTATGACTTGTCTCTCATTTCTGCCTCCCGAATGATCCGAGCTCGTCCAGTTCCAGCTCCACACCCTGAGCGCCGATTGTTAGAAATTCCAGATGAAGGCAGCTCTCGCAGTTGTAATCATCAGGGCCACTGGAGATCTCCAGGCCTTCCCAGATCCCGCAAGAGGAGCATGCATCTATCCTGCCTGGCATCTCAGTCATTCCATCTGATCAGATATGATGAATGGACGGAAAAAGAAAGTCTTAAACAAGTGCTTTTCTTTATTTTGCCTCCTTTGACTGAAGCCTCCCTGAGCTGACGCCTCGGCGAGCAGAAGCCTGGAGATCACCTGCTTGACGGTCCATTCAGGCGATGGATTCTGCAGCTGACCCTTCCATCCTCCTGCTGATGAAACTATATATGCAATAATTATTTTATCTGTTTATATTATCTTTATTGATTTTATTCATTTGCTGTGTGTACCTTCATTTACAGACTTGTTGTATGTCAGCGCCTGGCTGCGAGTCTCAATTTTGTGTCTGTTTACAGACTCGGTTGACATCGGTGTCAGCCATTTGCTGGGAATATTGGATACACTTCCAGTCTGCGTATGTATTGCTTCGCTGAAGGACTGCAAATAAAGGGTTAAATGCACCTGTCACTCGGTAGAACTTAATTAAGTGAGTGTCCGTGGGGATTGTCGACGTCACCGCGGAGCTGGGGCTGCTCGTTACCTGTTCTATTAATACGTATCCACGACCACGACAGTTTCAGTGAGTGCCGCTACTCTCTTCGATCAGAGACCAGCGGGATCTGGATAGAGAGAGGACGGAGGCTGGATCGGGAACCGGTACCTGGAGTATCCCAGCAATGGATCATAAACTGCGAAATCAAGCCCTGAATACCGCGGGAATAGCGAAGTACTATTCCTGGGATTTGGATCTTCGAATCGAGCGAGTGCTAAAGAATTTACAACTGGTTTACTACCCTGTACTCGCCATTGTAGCTGTTCCTGGTAAGTGTATAGTCTCTTTCTCTTGATTAACGTTGAAAAATTATAAGCCAACTTTTGTTTCATATTTGTCCTCAAACGACACGCTAATCGCCAGGCAGGTCTCTCAAATGGGTATCGCTTCAGCAAATATCGGTTGAATGCATTTGATAAGGTGCTCCATGCAAGGCTTATTGAGAAAGTAAAGAGACATGGGATGAAAGAGTTCACTGCTTTGTTGACTACAACTGGCTTGCCCACAGAAGTTAAAGTGTGGTTGCAGACGCGTCATGTTCTGCATGAAGTTCTGTGATCTTGGGACGTTGCTGTTCTAATGCATAGGACTCTCGAAGCTGCTACGGAGGTTGACCCTACAGTTAGGAAGGCAGACGCTGAATTGGCCTTCATCAATGGAGTGATTGAATTTCAGAGCCGAGATGTAATTTTGCAGCTATATATGACCCTCGTCAGACAGCACTAGGAGTACTGTGGCCTCACAACAGGAAGCAGGTGGAGACCATAGAAAGGGTGCAAATGATATAGCCTGGACTGGGGAACATGCCTTATGAAAATAGTTTGAGTGAACAGAGTCTATACACATTAGAGCGACGGGGTGTAATATACGACATGATAGGGGTGTGCAAGATGATGACAGGCATTCATCATGTGGATAGTCAGAGGCTATTATCCCAGAGCGGAAATGGCTTGCACGAGAGGGCACAGTTTTAAGGTGCTTGGAGTCGTCTAGAACAGATGTCAGAAGCACGTTTTTACGCAGAGAGTTTTGAGAGCTTTAAATGGGCTGCTGGCGACGGTTGTGGAGGTTGATCCGATAGGGTCATTTAAGAGTCTCCTGGATAAATATATAAACATATAACAATCACAGCAAGGAAACAGGCCATCCCGGCCCTCCTACTCCGTGCCGAGCTCTTAATCTCACCTAGTCCGACCTACCCGCACTCAGCCCATAACCCTCCACTCCTTTCATGTCCATATAACCATCCAATTTTACCTTAAATGACACAACTGAACTGGCCTCTACTACTTCTACAGGAAGCTCATTCCACACAGCTATCACTCTCTGAGTAAAGAAATACCCCCTCGTGTTTCCCTTAAACTTCTGCCCCCTAACTCTCAAATCATGTCCTCTCGTTTGAATCACCACTGCTCTCAATGGAAACAGCCTATTCACGTCAACTCTATCTATCCCTCTCAAAATTTTAAATACCTCGATCAAATCCCCCCTCAACCTTCCACGCTCCAATGAATAGAGACCTAACTTGTTCAATCTTTCTCTGTAACTTAAGTGCTGATACCAAGGTAACATCCTATTAAATCGTCTCTGCACTCTCTCTAATTTATTGATATCTTTCCTACAATTCGGTGACCAGAACTGCACACAATATTCTAAATTTGGCCTTACCAATGCCTTGTACAGTTGTAACATTACATTCCAACTTCTGTACTCAATGCTTTGCTTTATAAAGCCCAGCGTTCCAAAAGCCTTCTTCACCACCCTATCTACATGAGACTCCACCTTCAGGGAACTATGCACTGTTATTCCTAGATCTCTCTGTTGCCTCTGCATTCCTCAATGCCCTACCATTTACCCTGTATTTTCTATTTGGATTATTCCTGCCAAAATTTAGAACCTCACACTTCTCAGCATTAAACTCCATCTGCCGACGTTCAGCCCATTCCTCTAACCGGCATAAATCTCCCTGCAAGCTTTGAAAAGCCACCTCATTATCCACAACACCTCCTATCTTAGTATCATCGGCATACTTACTAATCCAATTTACCACCCCATCATCCAGATCATTTATGTATATTACAAACAGCATTGGGCCAAAACAGATCCCTGAGGCACCCCGCTATTAACCGGCCTCCATCCCGATAAACAATTATCCACCACTACTCTCTGGCATCTCCCATCTAGCCAATGTTGAATCCATTTTATTACACCAGCATTAATACCTAATGACTAAACCTTCTTAAGTAACCTTCCATGTGGAGCTTTGTCAAAGGCTTTGCTGAAGTCCATATAGACTACATCCACTGCCTTACCCTCGTCAACAGCCCTCGTAACTTCTTCAAAAAATTCAATAATGTTTGTCAAACATGACCTTCCACGCACAAATCAATGCTGGCTACTCCCAATCAGATCCTGTCTCTCCAGATAATTGTTAATACTATCTCTAAGAATACTTTCCATTAATTTACCCACCACTGATGTCAAAGTGACAGGTCTATAATTGCTAGGCTTACTTCTAGAACACTTTTTAAACAATGGAACCACATGAGCAATACGCCAATCCTCCGGCACAATCCCCGTTTCTAATGACATCTTAAAGATCTCCGTCAGAGCTCCTGCTGTTTCTACACAAACTTCCCTCAAGGTCCTGGGGAATATCCTGTCAGTACCCGGAGATTTATCCACGTTTAAATTTCTTCAAAGCGCCAGTACTTCCACCTCTTTAATTGTCATAGGTTCCATAACTTTCCTATTTGTTTCCCACACCTTACACAATTCAATATCCTTCTCCTTAGTGAATACCGAAAAGGAGAAATCGTTCAGAATCTCTCCTATCTCCCTCGGCTCCACACATAGCTGACCACTCTGATTCTCTAAGGGGCCAATTTTATCCCTCACTATCATCTTGCTTTTCAAACAACTTACTTTCACCTTATTTGCAAAACCAACCTCCAATCTTCTTTCAGCTTTTCTAATCTCTTTCTTAAGATTCATTTTACATTCTTTATATTCCTCCAGCAATTCATTTACTCCATGCTGCCTATATCTACTGTATACATCCCTCTTTTTCCGAACCAAATTTCTAATATCCTTTGAAAGCCATGGTGCTTTCAAACCTTTAACCTTTCCTTTCAACCTAACAGGAACATAAAGATTCTGTACCCTCATAATTTCACCCTTAAATGACCCCCATTTCTCCATTACATCCTTCCTAAAAAACAACTTGACCCAATACACTGTCTCTAAATCCCTTCGCATCTCCTCAAAGTTAGCCTTTCTCCAATCAAAAGTCTCTGCTCTAGGTCCTGTCCTGTCCTTCTCCATAATTATATTGAAGCTAATGCTATTGTGATCACTGGACCCGAAGTGCTCCCCAACACATACATCTTTCAGCTGACCTATCGCATTTCCTAACAGGAGATCCAACACTGCCCCATCTCCAGTCGGTACTTCTATGTATTGTTGCTAAAAAACTATCCACACATTTCACAAACTCTAGCCATCCAGCCCTTTTACAGAATGAGCTTCCCAGTCTACGTGTGGAAAATTAAAATCTCCCACAATCACCACCTTGTGTTTACTACAAATATCTGCTGTCTCCTAACACATTTGCTCTTCCAACTCACGCTCCCCCCTAGGTGGCCTATATTACACTCCTATCAGTGTTGCTACCCCCTTCCCATTTCTCAATTCCACCCAAATAGCCTCCCTAGAGGACCTCTCTAATCTATCCTTCCAAAGCAACGCCATAAGATTTTCTGGGACAAGCAATACAATACCTGCTCCTCGGGCCCCTCCTACTCTATCGCACCTGAAGCAACTAAATCCAGTAATATTTAGTTGCCAATCGCTCCCTTCATGCAACCATGTTTCACTAATAGCTACAATATCATAATTCCTGGTATCAATCCACGCTGTAAGCTCATCCACCTTTCTTACTATGCTCCGAGCATTAAAATAGATACATTTAACATACTCTCCACCTCCTCCTCTCTTTTCATCCCTAAGAGTGCATTCAAATTTATTATCCTTTTCATTCTTCTCCTCCACATCTTCGGGCTGAGCGCATCCCTTCTCCATCACCTGCCTTTCCTCCCTCACACACTGTCTATTTACTTGCTCTACTGGTGAACTAACCTCCTCTCCTATGGTTTCCTCAAATTGATTCCCGCCCCCACCCCCATCTTACTAGTTTAAAGTCTGCCCTGTAGCCCTAGCAAACCTCCCCGCTAGGATATTGGTCCCCCCAGGATTCATGTGTAACCCGTCCTTCTTGAACAGGTCACACCTGCCCCAGAAGAGGTTCCAATGATCCAGAAACTTGCCCCCTGCTCCAATCCCACAACCACGCATGCATTCTCCACCTAATTTCATTCCTACTCTCACTGTCGCGTGGCACAGGCAGTAATCCCGAGATTACTACCTTTGCGGTCCTTCTTCTTAACTGCCTTCCTAACTCCCTATACTATCGTTTCAGGACCTCTTCCCCTTTCTTACCTACGTCATTGGTACCTACATGTATCACGACATCTGGCTCCTCACCCTCCCACTTCAGGATCTTGGACGCGATCAGAAACGTCCCGAACCCTGGCACCAGGGAGTCAAATTACCATCCGGGACTCACGATCACCTCCACAGAACCGCCTGTCTGATCCCCTGACTATCGAGTCCCCTATTACTATGGTCCTCTTTCTTCTATCCATACCCTTCTGAGCAATATGGCCGTCCTCTGTGCCGGAGACCCGGCCACTGTCACTTCCACCAGGAAGGCTGTCCCCCCCCCCCAACAGTACTCAAACATGAGAAACATGAGTTACATGGAACTTAGAATAATGGAGATGTATGGGTAAATACGAGGAAATCTGCAGATGCTGGAAATTCAAACAACAACACACACAAAATGCTGGTGGAACACAGCAGGCCAGGCAGCATCTCCGCAGCGCTCGGGCTGTCGGGATCCCGGTTAATTGTCGGTCAGGCAAACGTTATCTCTGCATCTTCTCCTCTCAAACACTTCCACCAACTGACCTTTCATACACATTCACTCCAAGAGAAGCAAGTCTGAGCGCACACAAACTCTGATCATAGGGAATACTGTCCAATCCAGTCAGATCTCTGTTGAATTCCTTCTGCGCTTCCTGTTAAGCTTACACGTCCCTCCCCTACTGAGGTGACCAGGACTTCTGATCTTTACGGCCCCATAGAGATGAGTCCAGTTGGGTCAAGGCAGGATTAATCGACTTTGTGGAAGTTTGGTGGAAGGGGCCGCATCGCTGAATTAAATAAATAAATAAATACATGGCCTCATCTGTTATGGAGAATGAGGTCACGTTTGCATCATCACTGTCATGATCTATTGCCGCACAAAGGCTGCCGAGGAAACCGAGAGCCTGCAGAGGAATATAAATAGGATACGCGAATACACTAGCGTCTGGTGGATGCAGTAAAAAGTTGGAAATTACGGGGTCATCCACTTGGGAAGGACAAGTGGAAGAACAAGTGATAAACAATTACAGGATGCTGCTGTGCGTAGGGACTTTTCTTCAAACTCAAAAAGTTTGGTTTGCAGGTGCAGCAAATCTGATGTTCGCCTTTGTAGCCAGAGGGAATGAATGTTCGAGCAGGGATGTTCTGCTGCATCTGCACAAGGTACTGGTAGGTAAGACTCGAAGTAAGGGACAGAGCCTGAAGATTCTGGGGAGTAAGTTTAGGACACTGATGACGGGGAGCTTCTTCTCCCAGCGGTTGGGGAATCTGTGGGATTCTCTGCTGAATCAATCAGTGGAGGCGACCGCAGTTGATATACATAAACAGCCTGGCATATCGTTTTGCATAGTGGAACGATTAAGGGCTGTGAAGAAAAGGCATGTTTGCGGCGATGAGCCCGATCAGATCAACCATGGTCACCATCATTGCCGTAGCATGCTAGTCCGAACAGATGGACTTTTCCTACTCCAATTGCTAATATTCCGATGTTCTCATGTTCCCTCATGTTTGCAGTTGAGGGGAGTTGAATTTATGTAAGCGTGGCACTTGGAAAATTAGTCAGTTCGTTATTAAATATATAACAATTACACCTCGGATACAGGCCATCTCGACCCTTCTAGTCCGTGCCGAGCGCTTACTCTCACCTTGTCCCACCGACGCGCACTCAGCCCATAACCCTCCATTCCTTTCCTGGCCATATACCTATCCAATTTTACATTAAATGACAAAGCTGAACCTGCCTCTAACACTTCTACTGGAAGCTCGTTCCACACAGCTACCTCTCTCTGAGTAAAGAACTCCCCCTTGTGTTACCCCTAATCTTTTTCCCTTAACTCTCAACTCAGATTCAAACTTTTGTCCTCTTGTTTGAATCTCCCCTAATCTCAATGTAAAAAGCCTATCTACGTCATCTCTGTCCATTGCCTGCATAAATTTAAATACCTCTGTCAAATTCCCCTCAGCCTTCTCTGCTCTAAAGAATAAATAACTAACTTGTTCAAACAATCTCTATAAGGTAGATGCTAAAACCCAGGTAACATTCTAGTAAATCTCCTCTGTACTCCATCTAATTTAATGACATCTTTCCTATAGTTCGGTGACCAGAACTGTACACAATACCCCAAATTCGGCCTCACCAATGCCTTGTAGAATTTTAACATAACATCCCAACGCCTATACCCAATGCTCTGATTGATAAAGGCCAACATACCAAAAGCATTATTCATCATCCTACACACCTGAGAATCCACATTCAGGGAACTATGCACCATTATTCGAAGATCACTCTGCTCTACTGCATTCATCGATGCCCTAACATTGACCATATATGTCATATTTTGATTATTCCTAACAAAACGTAGCACCTCAGACTTACCAGCATTAAACTCCATCTGCCATGTTTATGTCCACTCTTCTAACTAGCCTAAATCTCTCTGCAAGCTTTGGAAACCTACTTCATGATCCACAACGCCACCTATCTTAGCATCATCTGCATACTTGCTAATCCAGTTTATCACCCCATCACACAGATCAATAATGTATATGACAAACAATATTGGATCCCGAAGATCCAATGTACAGATCCCTGAGCACACCACTAGTCACCTGCTCCTAATCAGACCCTGTCTATCAAGATAATGAGACATACCGTCTCTACTGACGTCAAACCTACAGGCCGATAATTGCTAGTTTTACTCTTAGAATCCTTTGTGAACAATGGAACCTCATAAGCAATGCGCCAATCCTCTGGCACCATCCTCGTTTCTAATGACATTTGAAATATTTCTGTCAGAGCTATTGCTATTTCTACACTAACTTCTCTCAGGGTCCTAGGGAATGACCTGTCAGGATCCGGAGACTTATCCACTTTTACATCCTTTCGAAACTCTGGTACTTCCTCTCGTTAAATCATCATTGTTGCCAGAACTACCCTTCCTGTTTCCGTTATGTTACACAATACAATATCCTTGTCCTTAGTGAATACCGATGAAAAGAAACTGTTCAAAGTCTGCCCCCGTTTCTTTTGGCTCCACACATAGCTGTCCACTCGGATTCTCTAAGGGACCAATTTTATCCCTCACTATCCTTTTGCTCTAATATAACTGTAGAAACCCTTTGGATTTAATTTCACCTTACCTGCCAAAGCAACCTTATATCTTCTTTTAGCTTTTCTAATTTCTTTCTTAAGATTCTTCTTACGTTCTTTGTATTCCTTCAGCACCTCATTTACTCCATGCTGCCGATACTTACTGTAGATCTTCCTCTTTTTCCGAATCAATCTTCCAATTTCCCTTGAAAACAATGGGTCTCTGAAACGTTTAACCCTTTCTTTCAATTTAACAGGAACAATAAGGTTCTGTACTCTCAAAATGTCAAGTTTAAATGACCTCAATTTCTTTATTGCATCCTTTCCATAAAGCAAGTTGTCCCAATCCACTCCTTCTAAACCCTTTCGCATCTCCTCAAAGTTAGCCTTTCTCCAATAAAACAAAAATCAAGCCTGGGTCCAGTCCTATTCTTCTCCATAATTATATTGAAACTAATGGTATTGTGATCACTGGACTCGAAGTGCTCCCCAACGCATACCTCCCTCACGTGACCTATCTCATTCCCTTACAGAAGATCCAGAACTGTCCCTTCTCCAGTCGGTACCTTAATGTATTGCTGCAAAAAACTATCCTGCACTCAGTTTACAAACTCCAGACCATCCAGCCCTTTTACAGAATGGGCTCCCCAGTCTCTGTGTGGAAAATCAAAGTCTTCCACAATCACAACCTTGCACTTACGAAAAATATCTGCTATCTCCATAAAAATTTGTTCCTCCAATTCTCGCTACCCATTAGGTGTTTTATAATACACCCCTGTAATTTGGACTACAACTTTCCCATTGCTCAGTTCCACTCAAATAGCCTCCCTAGATAAGCCATCTATTCTGTCCAGCCAAAGCACCTCAGTAATATTTTCTCAGTCAAGCAATGCAACAACTCCTCTGCTTGCCCCTCCGATTCTATTACACCTGAAGCAACGAAATCCAGGACTATTTAGATGCCAATCACACCCCGCCTGCAACCATGTTTCACAAATAGCTACACCATCATATTTCCAGATATCAATCCATGCTCTAAGCTCATCCAACTTTCTTACAATGATGCTCCTAGCATTAATATAGATACATTTAAGAAACTCTGCACCTCTTCCTCTCTGTTTATCCCTTCCGATTCCATCAACGTTATCATCTTTTTCTTCCTTCTCCCTACATTTTTGGTCTGAGCTCTCCCATTCTCCTAGACTAACATCCCTAACACACTTTCGACGAGCGTTCTCTATTTTTGACATAACGTCCTCTCCCGTAGTCTCTTCAAATTGATTCCCACCCCCAACCATTCTCGTTCAATTTCTCCCCAGTAGCCTTATCAAATTTCCCCGCCAGGATATTAGTCCTCCGAGGATTCAAGTGTAACCCGAGATTACAACCATTGCGGTCCTTCTTCTCAACGGCTTTCCTAACTCCCTATAGTCTCCTTTCATGACCTCTTCCCTTTTCCTATCTTTGTCATTGGCACCTATACGTACCACGACCTCTGGATCCTCACCCTCACACTTGAGGATATCTTGGACGCGATCAGAAACATCCCGAACCCGGGCTCCAGGGAGGCAAATTACCATCCGAGTCTCCTGACCGCGTACACAGAATGGCCTATATGACCCCCTAACGATCGAGTCCCCTATTACTACTACCTTCATGTTCATTTCGTTACCCTTCCTCTTCCTTTCATCCTTCTGAGCTACAGGGTCGGACTCTGTGCCGGAGGCACGGCCACTGTTGCTTCCCCAAGGTAGGCTCTCCCCTTCAGCAGTACTCAAACAGGAGTACTTATTGTCAAGGGGTACAGCCACCTGGGTAATCTCTAGTAATCCCTTTTTAAATATTCCCCGCTTCACTGCCCGACGTCACACTCCTGCGCAGAGTATTATCCTCTTAAAATTTACACTTTGCAAATGATTCTTCTGGCGTAAAGATTAGAAAACATCCCAGCCATCGAATGATATCACTGATTAGCCCATCAGGAATTCGGCTAATCCAGAACTGAGCCTTCGCCGCCATTCAATAATAGCTAATTTATCATCACTTCCAGACATATTCTGACGCCCTTTCCGCGTATTAATTGAAGCCACGACGAATCAAGAGCCGATGAACCCCACCACAAATGGTTCCAATGAACTGCCCATCATATCCATCTGTACCGATTAATTCCACACATTCACCAGCCTTGTTCTTCAGAAAAAAATCTGCATCTCTGCTCTAAAGAGCTAACGATTAAAAAATTCTGAATTTGAGGAAGTTTCCATGCAAGTGTGTGTTCATGGTCTTTATTTCACCCACACAGTTAACATGGTGACAATCATCATACTGTCGCGGGGAAAGTGCGGTCTCTCCAAAGGCGTCACAAGGTACCTGGTTGCCATGGTAGCAGCGGATCAGCTGGTAATTCTCTTTGATCTGCGTAAAGAACTTACCCTGGTACTTTTTGCTCGCTGGGTCATATTCGATGATAGTTTCGCCCCTGCTCTGTCTGCATTCTTTGCTTTTTTCCCTGTCTATGGAGACAGCATTTCTTCTGATACATTCAATCCTCACCCCAATATTCCCCTTTGCCTTCATTCTGCTGCTCAACTGTTTAACCATCAGGTACGTTTTAGTGGCCAGCCGAGCCCGGAGGGGACTCCGTGGTACGCACGATGGGGAGACGCCCGCCGACCCTGAGATGAAGAACCGCAGGCAATCTCTCTTGTTACTGCTGGTGATGTCGGGGAATTTCATATTCCTGTGGGCTCTGTTGACGGTGTTTTCCATATGGGAGGGTCTGATGTATTACATTGTCCGGATGCCCCCATTTTCTCTGCAGCATTTGGGCTACATGCTGCAAATATTGAGCTGCCGCACGAACTCGGCCCTTTACGCCGTGATCCAGGCCAGGTTCAGGGTTCAGCTGAAGGAGACAGTCAAATCGCCCTTACGTCACATGGCAAAGTTCATTCGACGTTGTGTGGACGGCATTAATCCTCGGTGAAGCTTTTCCCATACCGCCGCAAAAAAATCCCATTTCGCCAGTCGCATGTGCAATACCATTGGGGCTGTGGACGGCCCGATTATCTCCCGCCCTCCCCCACTCCATGCTGGGCCACGATCGGAGCCAAGCTCCCAATCTGCCTCCACTGCGCTCCTTCCAGTTTAAGTTCTTTACGAGTTCCCTGTAATGTCTACTTCATTTCCACCAAGTGTGTGTTTCTACCGTTACATGCATGCGAAGCTTTGACATCACCGTAGCAATACAACGTTTATGCCTTGCCAGCATTCCGTGCTGTCCGAAAGCCTACTCATGTACGCCGGATGTACTCCGTCTCTTTTCTCTCGCGAAAACTTTTGGTTGCAAGAGCTCCAGCCATTGAAAGTTTCGGGAAATCTGGTTACCATGGACAGTCTGCAAATGTCCTCTTCATCCGGTGCTTTGAAATATGTCTGTCACTTCGAGACTAATTCAGTAACTCGCGCTCATAAAATCCACTCATCCAATCGTCGTTCCTCGGTCGCAAGCAGCAACTGCAATCGCAATGCCTTCTGGGAATTAAATTAAATACTTGGACACTTTGTGCGGTTAAGGCCCAGTCTGTCGAATGCATTTAGTACATTGGGTGTTTCGGGCAGATGATGTTCGTCAACATGGGAAGGCAGTCCATTTAAGAGAGGGAAAACTCTGAGGGAAGGTGATTGCTGATGTATAGCATCGGATGACAACTTATTTACTGAGATTCCGCAAGAAATGTGAGATGCTGTCAGAAGTATGGCTGCCGAAGATACATCTTCAGTTGGTCTCGATACATCGGAGCTTTCTCCTGCTGAACCTTCAGGAATAGCATCTGGCATGGGAATATTCCTCCTGAGATACTGATTGGTACGTAACCCCTCCGAAACGCCGATGCGCAACGCCACTGGGTCCCTCGTAGTCTGGCATTTTTCTTTGTCCGTTTGATATATCGACTGTTGTCCTCATTTCTTGCCGCTACCTTTACAGCGTGGCCGCCCGTGTTTCCTCAGCGTGCTCTTGTTTCCTGCCACACCCCAAACATTGTACCTTAATTGGTTAACAGCACATTCTCTATTGAAAACACCCCTGTGGCAAATCATTGTTGGAGTTATTTCGTAGGTCGTGGAACTGGGTAAGTGGCAATCACGCTGTGTGTGATTGGGGTAACCTTGTTGAATCTACCGGTGTGTCTATCCTTGCCTGGGTGGTGGTTCGGTTAACGATGCCCCTCGCCCTTGTGTTAAGCTTCTGTTAGTGATGTTTCGTGTGAGGATTCCGAGGACAACGGGAAGACCGACAACACCTGTTTGTTTGGATTACAAATAACTGTCTCACTTCAAATTCAGTACATTTGAACTGAACAGAAATTTCTTACATTCCATTTTTAGACGGTAACGCTTGCCATCCGAGCTTGAATAACTTTGGGAACTTTATGTTTTTACACACACAGAGATGCATAATACTGACAACACTTGCTTTACCTGGTTTACGTAGTTAGTAATAAAATAATGATTGTAAACAGCAAAACCAGAACCCAGGTGTGTTCTATTGCTGCTGAAACTTTTACGGCGTTTCGTGCACATAAGAGTTACTTTCCCCAGGTTTGCGTGTAAGTAACGAGACAAAGCTGAACATTCCTTTAAGACCTCAGTATAAACCATACTTCGTTCTCTTCATTTTCTCTATTTTCCTAAAAATATTTCATATTCTCGTATTTCTCTATCGTTCGAGACCGAACTGTCGCATTTCTATCAGACATTTATCATTTCTCCGGCCAAATTTCTAACTGGACTTTTACCATGTTCACTCAACTTCCATAACTCCATCGCGTTTGTGTCGTCTGCAAGAGTGTGTATGAGACCCCCCGCCCTCCCAATTCCATCCAGGTTAAACGCCAGAACATTTCCAACAATTCTCACATGCAGAATTGGTGCCCTCCACAACTGTTCACTGTACTCTTTATTGAAGCCATGCTATCCAATGCAAATCGGTCTTATGTCTCAGCCTACCGGAGCAGGACCTTCTCAAAAGTCTTACTTCCAGTCTAATCCCAACGGTCGGGCCCTGGCTGGCGCAATGTTTCACGGTCCGAGCGATCCTGCTAATGGGACAATTTACAATGACAAATTAACCTATCAACACATAGGTGTTTGACCTGTGGGAGGAATCAGGAGTACGCCGAGGTAATCACGGTTTATAGGCACAGGCGGGAAATGAGTGGAACGGCGGATAATCAACCGGAGAAGGAGAAAGCCCAAGCTACGAGGGAATCAATAAATAAATAGAAATCATGTGCCCTTGCCCCTGCAATCACCTGCCACACATACCGAATATACAATTCGACAGATATGATCACCATTAAAGGTCAAGTCAGGAAAAGTCAGGTCAGTTTTTATTGTCATTTCGACTATAACTGCTGGTACAGTACACAGTGAAAACGGGACGTATTTTCAGTACCATGGTTCTACATGAAACAATAAAAAATTACAATGAACTATGTGAAACAACACAAAAACTATACTAGACTACAAACGCTCGCAGGACGGCAGAAAGTGCACAAACAGTGCAGGCATTACAGTAAATAATAAACAGGACAATAGGCACAGTAGAGAGCAGTAAGCTGGTGTCAGTCCTGACTCTGGGTATTGAAGAGTCTGATGGCATTAGAGTAGAAACTGTTACTCACTCTGGTCGTGACAGCCCAAATGCTTCGGTGCCTTTTGCCAGATGACAGGAGGGAGAAGAGTTTGTATGAGGGGTGCGTGGGGTCCTTCATAATGTTGTTTCCTTTACGGATGCAGCGTGTGGTGTGAATGTTTGTAACGGCGGGAAGAGAGACCCCGATGATATTCTGAGCTGACCTCATTGTCTGCTGCAGTGTCTTACGATCTGAGATGGTGCAATTTCTGAAACAGGCAGTGATGCAGCTGCTCAGGATGTTCTCAGTACAATCCCTGTAGAATGTGATGCGGATGGGGTGGAAGATGGACTTTCCACAGCCTTCGCAGAAGGTAGAGACGCTGCTGTGCGTTTTTTTGTTTCGTTTTTTTTTTTTCTTTTTGCTTTGAACCTGGTGTTGAGGGACCAGGTAAGATTCTCCGCCAATTGAACAGCAAGAAATTTAGTGCTCTTCACGATCTCTGCCGAGGAGCCGTCGATGTTCAACTGAGAGTGGTCTGTCCATGCTCTCCTGTAGTTAACAACTTCTCATTTGTATTGTTCAGGTTGTTGGGTCTGCATTCGCCCGTTTTCCGCTGCAGCTCCTTCTCTGTATACTGAATCGTCGTTGTTGCTGATGAGACCCACCACCGTCGTGTCGTCGACGAACATGATGATGTGGTTCGAGCTGTGTGTTACAGCACCGCCGTGGGTCAGCAGAGTGAACAGCAGTGGACTGTGACACAGCCTTGTGAGATCTTCTTGCTCAGTGTAATAGTGTTGGAGATGCTGCGTCCGATTCCGACTGACTGAGGTTTCCCATTCACGAAGTCTATAAGTCTATAATACAGTTGCAGAAGGAGGTGTTCAGGCTCAGTCGGTTCAGATTTAAAATCAATTTCTGAGAGATGATTGTGTTGAATGTTGAACTGAAGTCTATGAGCAGCGTTTGGAAGTACATGTCTTTTCTGTTCAGGTAGTTCGGGCCAGGTGGAGGGTGTGCTGGAATTTCTTTAATTTCCAAGATGCTTTGCTATGGGGATTGATACTAGGGTCGAACGATTGAATGAGTCGTTTTCGAGTGCGAGTTATTAACTTAATCTCTAGGCGTCAGACAGATCTCCAAAAAAATACGCTGCAAGCGGAGAATTGTAGTCTGTGCACAGTAACCAGTCTTCCTGAACGGCTCAAAGACAGGCACTCTATGAACCAATACCCTCCCCAGAGGAAAGAGATGGAACTACAGCGGGCGTACCTGAGCAGGCAATTGGAACATACGACACACCGGCTGGAGAGAAGGGTCGTATTGATATGGTGATGGCAAGGCTTCGCCTGCAAGTAAGGGAAGAATCACCCACGTGGTTGACCATGGGGAGTCATTACAGGGAACCCGTGAACAAAGTATACTGGAAGGACCAGTGTGGAGGTAGACTGGGGCATTCCCTGATCCTGTTTGTGCACGGAGGGGTGGAGGACGGGAGCTATTCAGGGATGTCCACAGTCGCAATGGAACTGCAAATGGCACTGAGGAAATGGGATATATTGGGGCGTCACTGAGAATTAATGCTCTCCTGACAACGACGAGACAACATTGCCATCAGACGAAAGGGAGATTTCACCGTCTCCTTGAACTGTAGCCTGAACCAGGTCTGTGCAACGGCGTGAAGGGCCGTGTTTGTGCAGCAGCTCAGCAGCTGAAAAATGTAACCCAGATCCAGCAGAGTATTCGGGGGGTTCAGCTTTAAAAAAAATATACAGGCGATCCCAGACGGAATACGCCGTCAGCAGCGCCCACAGCAGGATGAGATACCCCGATATCACCAACAGCAACAGGAGGGATTGCCTGCAGTTCTTCATCTCCGGGTCAGCTGGCCTCTGGCTATCGTGAGATCCACGAGGTCTCCTCCGGGCTCCGCTGGCCACTAAGACGCGCCTAAAGGTTAAACAGTTGAACAGGAGAATCAGAACAAAGGGGAATATTGGGGTGAGGAAAAAATGAATCGCATGCAATGTTACCAACTGAAGTGCGGAAAAGAAACGGCGACTATCCAGGCAGAGCAAGCACATAATTAAAGTCGAATATTTCCCATCGAGCATAAAGTACCAGAAAATGTTCTTTACGCAGCTCAGCACAGTCACTGTCCCCAGAACCAGAGCCGCCGCTCTCCCGGTGCAGTAATTTAGTTTCAGCTGCAGAAAACAAACGGCCACTCATCGATCAAAGGTGAAAGCGACGGTGAACCAGACAGAACAGTCTGTGGCAGCGTAGATTATGACGGCGTGAATATTACACAGGGGAACACGAACACCCCGGTAGAAAACCTCCCATGGCATGTACATCATCGGAATCTTTCTCAATACCAGATCGAAGAGAACGACCAGCTGATCCGCGGCTACCATGGCAACCAGGTACCTTGTTATGCCTTTGGAGAGACAGCACTTTCCCCGCGACAGGATGAAGATTGTCACCACGTTCACTGTGTGGAGGGGAATCAAAACTATTAACACTGATTCGGAATGAAATATTCTCTGAAAACAACTACATTAATCGATATAATTTCCAAGCGCAGAAATGGACACGGAATCGATGTATCTACTAAGGAAGTAATCGGATCCATTATTAAATAGTAGTGACTATAATACACCTGAGAAGTTCAGGAGAATGAGGGGAATCTCACTGAGACCTATCTAATATTGAAAGGCCGACATATTGTGGACGTGGAGAGACTAGCTACTGTAGTGGTCGAGTCTGAAACTAGAACATGAGGATTTACAAGACATCACTTTGGACAGAGGTGGATAGAAATCTGTTTCGTCCGAGGCTAGTGAATATGAGAATTCCTCACCACAGACGGCTATGGAAGTCAGTTCGTTCGATCCATTTGCAGTAGAGAGTGGCAGCCATTCTACTTGATAGAATTGTTGGAAATTTTCTGGCGTTTGACTCGGATAAAAGTCGGCGTGACTGATAAATACTCTTGCAGACGACAAAAAAGTGATGGAGTTGTCGATGTTGAGGGAGTTTGGTAAAAGTCCAGTTAGAAATGTGGCAGGAAAATGACAACTTTGTTATTGTAATACGACAGTTCGGTCTCGAACGACAGAGAAATTCGAGAATAGGAAATATTTTTAAAGAATACAGAGAAAATGGACAGAGCAAAAGATGGTTTATGCTGAGGTATTAGAAGACTGTTCAGCTTGGTCGTGTTGCACACCTGCAACACTGGAAAATACCTCTAACGTGCACTCATCCCTGGGGAAAATACCTCTAACGTGCACTCAACCCTGGGGAAAATACCTCTAACGTGCACTCAACCCTGGGCAAAATACCTCCTACGTGCTCCCAACACTGTAAAAGTTTCGACAGCAATAGAACACACCCGGAGTCTGGTTTTGCTGTTAAAAATCATTATTTTATTCGTAACTAAGTAATGTAGTAACTTAAACCAGGTAAACTAAGGGTTATGCATATATAGGTGTGTAAAGAATAAAGTTACCAAACCTATTCAAGCTCAGCTGGCAGGAGTTAAATTCTTATGATGGTATGTAAGACATTTCTGTTCAGCTCAAATGTACAGAATTTGAAGTGAAAGAGAGAATTTTTTATTATCCAAACAAGGAGGTGCCGTCGAACCTCCCGTTGTCCCCTGAATCCTCCACAAAACAGCACTAACAGCAGCTTATCACAAGGGGGAACATCGTCAAGTGAACCACCACACAGGCAATAGTCGACACACCGGTAGATTCCACAAGGTTACCCCAATCACACACAAGGTGATTGCCACTTATCCAGTTCCACGACCTATGAAAAAACTCCTGCAGTGATTTGCCACAGGGGTGCCTTTCTTCAGTGAACTACCAGACCCAGACAAAGGGTAAACACACACGTGGTATTCACAAAGCTTTTCCACTCACCAGTGAACCCAGTCCTGCTGATTACCTCTTTGGCAAACACACTTTCGTATTCGAATGAAAATAAACTCACCCTCACTGGCTGCTTTAACACAGAGTCCAAACAGTGATCTCTTTGTGACTAGGTTTCTTCTGTTTCAAACCTTCCCCTCCCCTCCTCTCCGTAAACTTATACTAGTTGCAACAACTTGTGCGAGTCATTCAGCAATACTCTGGATCGAGCTCAAATCACCCATTTGGGCGACTGAAATTTTAAACCAGCGGCCGACTCACTGGTGTCTCCCATTGACCGAATCCATCTTGACTCTGACTGAGTGTCTCTGTGTCCATATGTATTCAAAAACAAGCCGCAGAATAAAACAAAAGCGATCATTCATTGTTCAACTAATAACGCCACCCGTCTCACCACCGTAACAGAGGAATTTTCATAGTCAGCAGTAATCCAGGAGTATCTGAACTCAGTCTCTTTCTCCCGGCGTTTTAAAGTGACAGTCCACAGAAATATGAACCCAGGGGGTATATAATAGTCGAAACACCTGTTCGTGGACAGGTAATTCAGTGACTGTGCTGACTGATTCACTCACCTGCAAGAATAAAAAACGTAGATGTCTATACCGCCAACAAGTGGCAGACTGTGATGCAGAGATTTTACGTTGTCAGCCAAGAATCGCATTGTAAACACAACTCATAAGGAACAGTCCATAGTTAATGTCCGCCAGTTTGTGCTTCTGGGGATTGTGATATATATTACTGAATCGGATGTCTGCAAAAAGGCTGGTTGATAACCTTGCAGATGACACAAAAACATTTATTTACTAATATACACAAAGTGCGGGACAATTTTCATACGGTCTCTTCAAATTCACTCTAAAGGGCCAAACGTTTACTCAGAAGGTAGTGGGTAGATGGAATGCACTTCCGGGTGTGCTGGTCGAGGCACAAGGATAAGTTACGAGAAGCCGAAACAGAAATGTATCTATGAGGAAAATGGAAATATATGCTCATTTAACAAGCAGAAAACATTAGATAGAGGTTATAGAAGCATTGAAAATCTACAGCACATTACA
This sequence comes from Hypanus sabinus, assembly GCF_030144855.1. Classification (NCBI taxonomy): domain Eukaryota; kingdom Metazoa; phylum Chordata; class Chondrichthyes; order Myliobatiformes; family Dasyatidae; genus Hypanus; species Hypanus sabinus. The sequence continues at coordinate 7,721 of NW_026779056.1, read as the reverse complement.
GGAACTTCGGACTACAATGCTGTGCCGAGCATTTACTTACTTTATTAATTACCTAGTCTTAACGGTAGGCCTCTATTTTTTAAGCTCCATCTGCCTATCGAGCAGTTTCTTAAAATACCCTATCGTATCCGCCTTCACCGCCGTCACCGGCAGACCATTCCACGCACTCACCGATCTCTGTGTGGACAACGTAACCTGACGTCTCCTCTGTACCGCCTTCCAGCAGCTTAACGCAATGCGCTCCCATTATAGCCATTTCAACCCGGGATAATCCACTGTCTATCCATATTATCAATGCCTCTCATCATCTTTGGCAGGTCCATAATGTCAGCTCTCACCCTCCTTAGCTCGAGGAGAAAATACCTATTGTCGTTCTACATGTTTAGTCACATCCTGAAAAAATTCAATCAGACTCGTAAGGCACGACTTGCCCTTGACAAAGCCATGCTGACTATTCCTAATCATGTAATAACTCTCCAAATTGTCCTAAATGCTGCCTCTTAGGATCCACTACATCAACTCACCAACCACTGAGCTAAGACTCACTACCCTGTAATTTCCTGGGCTTTCTCTTCTCTCTTGCTTGAACAAAGGAAAAATATCCGTAACCCGCCATTCCTGCGGAACCTCTCCCGTCCCCATTGATGATGCAAAGATCATCATCAGAGGCTCGGAAGCTCCTCCCTCGCTTGCCACAGTAGCCTGGGGTACTCCTCATCCGCTCCTTGCAACTTATCGAACTTGATGCTTTCCGAATGCGTCAAAACATCCTCTTTCTTAATGTCTCCATGCTCAACATTTTCGGATTGCTGCAAGTTATCACCACAACTGCCAAAATCCTTTCCCATAGTGAATACTGAAGTTAAGAATTCTTTTGGTACCTCAGCTTTTTCCCGGTTCCATACACACTGTCCCACTGTCACGCGTGACAGGTCCTATTCATTTTCGTCTTATCCTCTTACTCTTCACATGCTCACAGAATATTTTGGGGTTGTCCTTCATTCTGCCCGGCTAGGGCTTCACATGTCCCGTTATTGTCGTCCTAATTTCCTTATTAAGCGCCTTCCTCTTTGCCTTATAATCTTCTTGATCTCCAACATTACCCAGCTCTCTGAAACATTTGTGAGTTTTTCCTTTCTTTCTTGACTAGATGTATTACAGCGTATGTACACCACGGTTCCCGTACACTATCACAGCTTCTCAGTCTCATTGGAACTTACCTGCAGAACTCCATACACATTTACACTGAACAGTTGCTACATTTCTTCCACATATTTCCCTGAGAATATTCGTTCCCAATTTAAGCTTACAATTTCCTTCAAGATAGCCTCACAATTAATATTACTCCAAATAAACGCTTTTCTACGTTTTCTGTTCCTAGCACGCTCAGTGTTATTGTTATGATCTCTATCCCACTCTCTCCCACTGAGATCTGACACCGGAGCAGATTCAGTTCACAATTCCAAATCGAGTCCAGTGTGTTGTAGGCTCATCTACGTATTTTGTCAAGAAATCTTTATCAACACACCTAACAAGCTCCAACCAAACTAACGTCTTGTTCTACGGAGATGCCAATCAATATTTGGGGAACTGAAACCTTCCATCAGGACAACTCTGCTATAATGTCACCTATCCAGTATCTCTTCCCTTATTGGCGCCTCGATAACCCTGTTACCATTGGGCGGCCCATAGAAGCACCCAGTGAGATTATTGTTCCTTCATGTTCCTAATCTCCAAACACAGAGAATCCGTAGACGGTTCCACCATGACGTCCAGCATTTCGGCAGCCGTGATAATCGCTTTGATCAACAGTGGCACGCCACCTCCAGTTTTGACTCCTTCCCTGTCCCTGAGCCATTCATGTCCCTGTAATGGCCACCACATGATAGCTCCAAGAACTGATCCACGCTCCATGCTCATCCGCTTTGTTCACTGTGCAACTTCTGTTCCAATAGACATATCTCAAACCTTCAGTCTGAGCGCGTCCCTTCCCTATCACCAGCCTATCCTCCCTCTCGCACTGTCTATAAGCTTTCTCTATTTGTGAGACAAACTCATCTTCTCCAGTGTCTTCAGTGAGGTTCCGACGCCCCCCAATTCTATTTGCAACTCTCCCCAGCAGCCTGAGCAAACCGCCGCAACAGTATATAGGTCCCCCTGTGATTCAAGCTTGACCGCCCCTTGGTACAGTCAACAACTGCCCCAAAAGATCCAGAAATGTGAATCCCCGTCCCTTGCACCAGTCCCTTAGCCACGCATTTATCCTCCACCTCATTCTATTCCTACACTCACTGACGCGCGGTTCAGGCATTAATTCCAAGATTATTACCTTCGCGGTCCAGCTTCTCAACTTCCTTTCTGTCAACTTCCTGTCTGTCTGCCCACGCCGACAGTACTCAAACAGGAGTACTCATTGTCAAGAGGTACCATAATAGAAGCATTCTCTAGTACCTTGGTCTTCCCTTTCCCTGTCCTGACTGTGACCCACATGTCTGTTTTCTGTGGCCCCAGAGTGACGAACACTTTCTATCGGCTCCTCGCTCTCCATGACCTTCCGAAATTCATCGAGCTGCAGCTCGACACAGCGGTCCAGATATGGCGGTCCGCGAGGCTGGGAGTCTCCAAGACCTCCGACATTTGACACCGAGCACAGAAAACCTGTCTCACACACATACTTCCTTTCCGCAATTAGCACAGACAAACCTACGTCACCGTTGCGGACTGTCAGATTGTAGGATGTCGCGGCCATCTCTGAATCGTGGCTGAAGGTTTGTCGCATTTCTGATGTGAATGTCCCAGGCTACACGTTGTATCGGAGGAATTGGAAGGTCTTTAGATTGGTTGACGTGGCTCTGCAGGTAAAGAATGGCATCAGCTCAGTTAAAAGATGCGACGTAGGATCGTAAGCTGTGGAATTATAGCGGGTTGTGTTTAGAAACTGACGGGGTAAAAAGATGCTCATTGGTGGTATATGCAGGCTTCCCAGCAGTAGGTGGAATAAGAGAGTTCAAATGGAAAAATGTGTGCATAAATGGCAATGCTATGATAGCCATGGAATTGTTCAACATGCAGCTCGACTGGGTTGGCTTGTTTTACCAGTTTGTCCTTAAGCCGACTTGAGGATCAGCTATACTGGATTGGGTGCCCTGAAATGAATCGGAAATGTATAGGGAGCTTAAGCTAAACGAACCTTTAGGAGGCAGTGATCACAATATAGTTGGGTTCAATTTCAAATATGATCGGGAATATTAAAGTCAGCAATATTTCAGTGGAGTAATGGAAATTACAGTTTTATGAGAAAAGTATTGGCCAAATGAAAATTGAAGGAGACGCTGTCAGGATTGTCAGCAGGGCAAAAATGCGGTGAGTCTCTGGTAAAAGAGAAGAACGTGCAGAATACATGCTTCTACAAACAAATAAATACTCAAATGGCAAATTAGCACAATCGTGTCAAAACGTAAAAGCAAAAGAGAAGGCATATAACAAAGCAAAAACTGTTGCCAAACTGCGTATTGCGAAGCTTTTAAAAATCTACAGAGCACCTAACTGAATCATTGGAAGGGAAAAGATGAAACATGAAAGCAAGCTCGCATAGAATATCAAGGTGGGTAGCGAAATCGATCTCAAGTGCAGAAAAATCAAAAATATATGAGCGTGGATATGGGACCGGTAGAAAATGAGTCAAGAGAAATACTAAAGCGGGGGACAAGGAGATGGCAATAAAATAAATGAATATTTTGCAACAGTCGTCACTGTGGAAGACACTAGCGGTTGACTGCTGTTGCAGTGTGTGAAGGAATAGAAGTGGGTGCAGTTATTCTTACAAGAGAGAAGGTGCACAAAAAGCTGAAAGACCAAAGAGCACATAAGTCCCCCGGGGCAAACGAACTCTACATTAGGGTTCTTAAAGAGTGAGCGACAGAGATTGTGGAGGCATTAACAATGATCTTTCTAAAACAATTGGATTCTCGCAGGGTGCCAGAGGTCAGAAAAATTGCAAATGTCACTTCACTCTTTAGGAAACGAGGAAGACAGCAGAAAGGGAGTTATATACGGGATAGCGTGACCATTGTGATTGGAAGATTTTGAATTCAGTTGTTAAGGATAAGGTAACAGAGAAGGAGGGAGGAGAAAGCACGTTCCTCTGCTGTCTCTGTCCGTGTCCTGGGCAGATATCATCATGCCCAAGGGACACGTCTATCTCAGAAAATTGTTAAAATCTTGTCTGACCAGCCTGTTGGATTTCCTTGAGGGAATTACCTGCAGGATAGATAAAGCGGGCATAGTTGATGTTGTAGATTTGGAATTTGAAAACAAAAAAATATCCTTTTACATGCTGCCACACATGAGGCTGCTTACCAAATTAAGAGTCGATGGTCTTACAAGAAATAACGGTAGGAGCAAGCGAGCGGAAATAAGAGGATTTGTTTCTGGTTGGCTGCCGGTGAGGAGTGGTTTTCCAAACGTGTCCGTGTATGGAACACCTTTTTATTTAGCTCAATATCATTGATAGCGTAGATTATTTGGAGTAGATTAATTCGTTGCCAAGTTTGCAGATAGTCCAAGTATTGATGTCGGGGCAGGTAATGCTGACGAAGGACGTAGCTGGCAGAGAACCTCGGTCAGATTGGAAGAATTGGCAATAAAGTGACAAGTGAAAAATACAGTGTTGGTAAGTGCATAACCACGCACTTTGCTAGTGGAAATACATTTGCAGGTTATTGGCTAATCGTGGATGAAATCCACTAAATTTCGGTGCAATAGGAATTTGGAGTCCTTGTGGCGAGCTCCTGAAGTGTTAAAATGCAGGTGGACTTGGAGGTAAGGATGGAAACTGTAATATCAACATTTATTTTAAGAGGTCTAGTATACAGGAACAGTGATGCGATGCTGAAGTTTCACAAGGCAGTGCTAAAGCCTCAGCGCGAGGATAGTGAACAGATTTCGGATCCTCGTCTAACAAAAGATTTGCTGGCATTGGAGAGGGCCCCGAGAAATAACAATCCCGATCCCAGGGATGAAAGGGTTATCATATTTGTACTGTTTGTTTGTTCTGGGTCTGTACTTGCCGGAACTTCCGAAGGATGAGGTGGGATCTCACTTCAAATTTCGAATTTTGAAACACCATGGCAGAGCGGATGTGGAAAGGATGCTTCCCAGGGTTGGGGTGCCTCAGTCAAGAGGGCAGAGGCTCAGAATACAGAGGCGTACATTTAAAACAGCGAAGCAGTTAATTTTCATTCGCCAAATGGTGGGGAATTTGGGGAATGTGTTTCCATATTCAGCGGAGGCCATGTCAGGTTTATTTAAGGCAGAGATTTATTGCTTGTTGATTGAGCAGACACGATGGGCCTAATTCTGTTCCTATTTACTATGGACTTAGGTTCCTGTGGTCTGAAATCCGTGACAGTTACGGACATTTTTAAAATCAGTTCTTGCTTACGCTTAGTACCACGTTGATTAGTTGCAAATGCCGGTGATGTGAGGGAACTGATCGAAAGTATATAGAAGGAAAACGTGGACTGCAGCTGTCAAGTCCGGATGAATGCGTTCGGCCCGCGACGTCGAGCGCTTATTTATGTCAAGAGATGCTGTCTGACCTGATCAGTTTCGCCAACATTTTCTGTGCGACTCTGTTCTAATTTCAGAATTCAAAGTATTATCAAAGTAATGCCAATGCTCATACATTTACCGGCATGTTTTAGGCATTTCATTCAGCAGTGCGGTCAGAGCAGTCTGTTGTGCTGTCAACCTGTCTGAGTTGCTGTTGAAGATAACGAATGCGCGCTGTCGAATTGATATGGTGGATTTCGGGGAGCTTTTTTGGCCGCGGGACACCACGATTGGTTTTGTTGTTCTTTTTCTTTTTTGGCGCAGCAGGAGAAGACGAATGAAGACGCCGGAGAACAGATCGCAAGTTTTAATCGGGTGTGAGAGCCGTTTGTTCGAGATTGATTTCGAGCGAGGGTCGTCAGGTCTTGTGTGTTTTCACTGGGACCGAGGGACCAGCAGCGAGTGCCAAGGAAGTTCAAGGTTAGCTCCAACTTGTGCATATATTTAACTGTTAATTAGAATGGACGTTGCTATTTTGTTCCTCTTTACTAAGCACTTAGTTAAGATTCATAAATATAATCCCATTAATCGGACGTTGTCTGTGATTACATGGCACTCATTTGTAACTTCGTTGCAAATTTCACAGCAGCAAAACCGATGGGGTTTTCTTTGGAATCGAGCATCTCAATCTGACTTATTTGTGGGGACGGAGAATACTTTATCCGGACTTAAAACAGCGATGGAAAACCGGGGGTTCGGGGTGGGGGGGGTGAATCGTCAGTGTATATAAGTTTCTATATACCACGAGATTAATTTCCTTGCTAGGATACTCAATAAATCTGAATAGAATAATAACCATGACAGAATCGATGAAAGACGGCAGCCACTGAGGCGTTCAGCCGGAAAGAGTAAGAAGACCAATCTCTTCTGGGCTCTCTCTTTAACAAGACGCTTTCGGATTGAAATGGCGCTTACTGGAAGTTTTTCCTGCCTTCATGACTGATAAACTATCCTTCTTAACCACATTCTCTTACCCACTACCCCAAACTATTGAATCATTCTGTAATCAAGGAATGATCAACCTTTGCTATAACAAAAGGACCTTCCAACCTCTGCTTGAAACATAACGACACGCAGACTGATTTCTATCGATTTGAGCGGTTATATTCTGTGCAACAGTATAACCCAGGATTTAGATTCATTTTCTGTGAAGAATATCTTTAGAAAACGTTATATCCTGGCTGAGTGGCCTGCAAAATAGAGAGAGAGAGAGAGAGAGAGAGAGAGAGAGAGAGAGAGAGAGAGAGAGAGAGAGAGAGAGAGAGAGAGAGAGAGAGAGAGAGAGAGAGAGAGAGAGAGAGAGAGAGAGAGAAGAGAGAGAGAGAGAGAGAGAGAGAGAGAGAGAGAGAGGATTTTCACACTGTTTCACTGCGCCTCGACACCGCTGAAACGATTGTCAATTACCAGGAAGAAGTGTCTGCATCGTGATAAACAGTGAAGTCAATGACTAGCCACTGGTTATGAAAGAACAGGATGGTTTAAGTACTGGGGAGAGTTAAAGGGTTGCAGGTCAAATTCCGCGTCCTTTCAAGACCTAAATAAGTAACGGTGCAGCTCAGCGGGACGTTGCTGAATTCATGGCCTTTTCTTTTTTTTTTCTTTTAAACGGGGATTTCATTGAGTTGATTTGAATGACTTTTATTGCCATTATACATATGTACAATGAACCACTGCTTAGCTTCCTCTCAGACAATGAATCAAAGCGTCAGATTAAAGACAACTCAGTGATAGAAGAACAGTATTAAATAGCAGAAAATACGTTCCAGCAGCACCAGAATATTACAGTAATGCACATGCTGAATTCAGGTTTAGGAGCAGTTGTTACATCAAAATCATCAGGTTCATGAACAGGAATGGCTAGCTTCACTCACCCCTACAGTGAAACAAGCTTAACCAAACACGCGTATTGCTAAATGACTCGGAGCTTGGAGTATTCGAGAGATGTTTAATGTTTTAGCTTTCTTGAGATTTATAAACATAATTTGTCTGCATGGCTTTTTTTAATGCTGTTCTGTAATGACTGGGAGGATAGTCGTTGTAAATATTACTTTTGGGACATTATTAACCCTGTTCATGTGCTATCCTCTGTCACTTTCCTCTTTTAATTC